>NC_085025.1:0-242500 GCF_963692335.1 Osmerus eperlanus
GACTATTTTTCCAAATTTATATGTTGATTCACCAATTGGACTGGAAACACACACTGGGGATTTGATCAACCCTGGTGGGCCTGCCTATGGGGAGGGTGTCTAGTGTTTCGAAGGCCGAAACGCCCGATGATCCTAGGTATACTACTGATGATGTGTTTCCACAATTTAGATTCACATTTGGATTTATTTCTCACTTTTACTTGACTGACAGACGCTGAGACAGCTGTACTTGTGTTAGCAATGGGTAGTGTTAAAGTCTTCGGACAACAGTATGTCATCCCTGAGGGATGTTAATGCTGATAGGCTCCTACTTGCCAAAAAAGGTTAGGTCTGAAAGAAGAAGACCAGACAGTGACAGAAGACTTGGACACAGGATATTGGAAGAAGACTTGGACACAAGATGTTGGATGAAGACTTGGACACAAGATTTTTTTATTCTGATGACCTTGGCAATGGGTAGTGTTAATGTCTTCGGACAACAGTATGTCATCCCTGGGGGTTGTTAATACTGATAGGCTCCTATTTGCCAATAGGGTCAGGTTGGAAAGAAGAAAACAAGTCATGGACATAGGATCATCAGGAACAATACGTCCAAGAAGAATATCCTATGTAACAATAGGTAGTAGTAAAGTCTTCGGACAATTGTTTCCCTGAGGGTTCCTAATACTACTCCTATTGGTCAATAGGTCTGGCAGTGGAAAGGGAGGAGCCTATAAAACAGACTCCTGCTCATTCATTCATTTCAGGGGGACGGAGTGAGTGGGGTTTCAGGTGCGCGTGCCTAATTGGGGTCTCACCTGTACTGTGGTCCCGTTGGGGTCCCACAGGGTGTTTCTTCGTTATTAATGTCACACCTAACTCTGCCGGGGCCTTGGCCCTACTTGCTCCTATTGCCCCCTTTTCCATTTCCGCTCTTATTTACTATATTGCCTCAAGAAGATATTTTACAAGGTTTTGTTCACTCTACAATTTTTGTAAGATGGCCTGTGGCCTTACTCTCCTATTTTTGGATTTTTCACAACACTCTGGACAAGATTGAACAAGATTTTTCACAACACTCTGGACTGAAGTAAACAGGATTTCCTCATTCTAGTCTTCTACAGGATTTTTTCACATCATTCTGGACCGGGTCAAACAGATCTTCCTCACTATTCCCTGCTTTTCCTACTCTGTCTCTGCCTTCCACCCCCTGGAATTGATTCCTTTGGGCTGGACGGGAGAATTCGACTCAAGCCCTGTGGGCAACAGTGTCATTCGCCCTGTGGGTGTCGACCCTGTATGAGTCACTGATCTAATTTCCCTCTCCTTCTCTTACCTAAACCCAACCCTCCTGCTCTCGACCCTAACCCCACCTGCACCCTATCCTAACCCCAACCCTAGGCCCCTGGTGGGTCTCTCTCTTTCTTGTCTTAAACCTAACCCTCCTTGCTTTCTCTTCTAACCCTAACCCTCTTTTACTCCCAGCACAGGTAAGTATTATTGTTGACATTCATGTTGTATTATTGTTGACATTCATGTTGTTTTATTGTTAAGTGACTTTTTATTGGTAAGTATTATTGTTGACATTCATGTTATTTTTATTGGTAAGTATTATTGTTGACATTCATGTTGTTTTATTGTTAAGTGACTTTTTATTGTAAAGACGCTTTGGTTCAAGGCGGCTGTTTAATTAATAAATGTATATGTATTCCGCTTGTATTTTCTTTATTATCCCCAGTTACTCCTCAAGACTGCATTAGGATGGACTGTTTTTCTGTGGACCAGACTATTTTTCCAAATTTATATGTTGATTCACCAATTGGACTGGAAACACACACTGGGGATTTGATCAACCCTGGTGGGCCTGCCTATGGGGAGGGTGTCTAGTGTTTCGAAGGCCGAAACGCCCGATGATCCTAGGTATACTACTGATGATGTGTTTCCACAATTTAGATTCACATTTGGATTTATTTCTCACTTTTACTTGACTGACAGACGCTGAGACAGCTGTACTTGTGTTAGCAATGGGTAGTGTTAAAGTCTTCGGACAACAGTATGTCATCCCTGAGGGATGTTAATGCTGATAGGCTCCTACTTGCCAAAAAAGGTTAGGTCTGAAAGAAGAAGACCAGACAGTGACAGAAGACTTGGACACAGGATATTGGAAGAAGACTTGGACACAAGATGTTGGATGAAGACTTGGACACAAGATTTTTTTATTCTGATGACCTTGGCAATGGGTAGTGTTAATGTCTTCGGACAACAGTATGTCATCCCTGGGGGTTGTTAATACTGATAGGCTCCTATTTGCCAATAGGGTCAGGTTGGAAAGAAGAAAACAAGTCATGGACATAGGATCATCAGGAACAATACGTCCAAGAAGAATATCCTATGTAACAATAGGTAGTAGTAAAGTCTTCGGACAATTGTTTCCCTGAGGGTTCCTAATACTACTCCTATTGGTCAATAGGTCTGGCAGTGGAAAGGGAGGAGCCTATAAAACAGACTCCTGCTCATTCATTCATTTCAGGGGGACGGAGTGAGTGGGGTTTCAGGTGCGCGTGCCTAATTGGGGTCTCACCTGTACTGTGGTCCCGTTGGGGTCCCACAGGGTGTTTCTTCGTTATTAATGTCACACCTAACTCTGCCGGGGCCTTGGCCCTACTTGCTCCTATTGCCCCCTTTTCCATTTCCGCTCTTATTTACTATATTGCCTCAAGAAGATATTTTACAAGGTTTTGTTCACTCTACAATTTTTGTAAGATGGCCTGTGGCCTTACTCTCCTATTTTTGGATTTTTCACAACACTCTGGACAAGATTGAACAAGATTTTTCACAACACTCTGGACTGAAGTAAACAGGATTTCCTCATTCTAGTCTTCTACAGGATTTTTTCACATCATTCTGGACCGGGTCAAACAGATCTTCCTCACTATTCCCTGCTTTTCCTACTCTGTCTCTGCCTTCCACCCCCTGGAATTGATTCCTTTGGGCTGGACGGGAGAATTCGACTCAAGCCCTGTGGGCAACAGTGTCATTCGCCCTGTGGGTGTCGACCCTGTATGAGTCACTGATCTAATTTCCCTCTCCTTCTCTTACCTAAACCCAACCCTCCTGCTCTCGACCCTAACCCCACCTGCACCCTATCCTAACCCCAACCCTAGGCCCCTGGTGGGTCTCTCTCTTTCTTGTCTTAAACCTAACCCTCCTTGCTTTCTCTTCTAACCCTAACCCTCTTTTACTCCCAGCACAGGTAAGTATTATTGTTGACATTCATGTTGTATTATTGTTGACATTCATGTTGTTTTATTGTTAAGTGACTTTTTATTGGTAAGTATTATTGTTGACATTCATGTTATTTTTATTGGTAAGTATTATTGTTGACATTCATGTTGTTTTATTGTTAAGTGACTTTTTATTGTAAAGACGCTTTGGTTCAAGGCGGCTGTTTAATTAATAAATGTATATGTATTCCGCTTGTATTTTCTTTATTATCCCCAGTTACTCCTCAAGACTGCATTAGGATGGACTGTTTTTCTGTGGACCAGACTATTTTTCCAAATTTATATGTTGATTCACCAATTGGACTGGAAACACACACTGGGGATTTGATCAACCCTGGTGGGCCTGCCTATGGGGAGGGTGTCTAGTGTTTCGAAGGCCGAAACGCCCGATGATCCTAGGTATACTACTGATGATGTGTTTCCACAATTTAGATTCACATTTGGATTTATTTCTCACTTTTACTTGACTGACAGACGCTGAGACAGCTGTACTTGTGTTAGCAATGGGTAGTGTTAAAGTCTTCGGACAACAGTATGTCATCCCTGAGGGATGTTAATGCTGATAGGCTCCTACTTGCCAAAAAAGGTTAGGTCTGAAAGAAGAAGACCAGACAGTGACAGAAGACTTGGACACAGGATATTGGAAGAAGACTTGGACACAAGATGTTGGATGAAGACTTGGACACAAGATTTTTTTATTCTGATGACCTTGGCAATGGGTAGTGTTAATGTCTTCGGACAACAGTATGTCATCCCTGGGGGTTGTTAATACTGATAGGCTCCTATTTGCCAATAGGGTCAGGTTGGAAAGAAGAAAACAAGTCATGGACATAGGATCATCAGGAACAATACGTCCAAGAAGAATATCCTATGTAACAATAGGTAGTAGTAAAGTCTTCGGACAATTGTTTCCCTGAGGGTTCCTAATACTACTCCTATTGGTCAATAGGTCTGGCAGTGGAAAGGGAGGAGCCTATAAAACAGACTCCTGCTCATTCATTCATTTCAGGGGGACGGAGTGAGTGGGGTTTCAGGTGCGCGTGCCTAATTGGGGTCTCACCTGTACTGTGGTCCCGTTGGGGTCCCACAGGGTGTTTCTTCGTTATTAATGTCACACCTAACTCTGCCGGGGCCTTGGCCCTACTTGCTCCTATTGCCCCCTTTTCCATTTCCGCTCTTATTTACTATATTGCCTCAAGAAGATATTTTACAAGGTTTTGTTCACTCTACAATTTTTGTAAGATGGCCTGTGGCCTTACTCTCCTATTTTTGGATTTTTCACAACACTCTGGACAAGATTGAACAAGATTTTTCACAACACTCTGGACTGAAGTAAACAGGATTTCCTCATTCTAGTCTTCTACAGGATTTTTTCACATCATTCTGGACCGGGTCAAACAGATCTTCCTCACTATTCCCTGCTTTTCCTACTCTGTCTCTGCCTTCCACCCCCTGGAATTGATTCCTTTGGGCTGGACGGGAGAATTCGACTCAAGCCCTGTGGGCAACAGTGTCATTCGCCCTGTGGGTGTCGACCCTGTATGAGTCACTGATCTAATTTCCCTCTCCTTCTCTTACCTAAACCCAACCCTCCTGCTCTCGACCCTAACCCCACCTGCACCCTATCCTAACCCCAACCCTAGGCCCCTGGTGGGTCTCTCTCTTTCTTGTCTTAAACCTAACCCTCCTTGCTTTCTCTTCTAACCCTAACCCTCTTTTACTCCCAGCACAGGTAAGTATTATTGTTGACATTCATGTTGTATTATTGTTGACATTCATGTTGTTTTATTGTTAAGTGACTTTTTATTGGTAAGTATTATTGTTGACATTCATGTTATTTTTATTGGTAAGTATTATTGTTGACATTCATGTTGTTTTATTGTTAAGTGACTTTTTATTGTAAAGACGCTTTGGTTCAAGGCGGCTGTTTAATTAATAAATGTATATGTATTCCGCTTGTATTTTCTTTATTATCCCCAGTTACTCCTCAAGACTGCATTAGGATGGACTGTTTTTCTGTGGACCAGACTATTTTTCCAAATTTATATGTTGATTCACCAATTGGACTGGAAACACACACTGGGGATTTGATCAACCCTGGTGGGCCTGCCTATGGGGAGGGTGTCTAGTGTTTCGAAGGCCGAAACGCCCGATGATCCTAGGTATACTACTGATGATGTGTTTCCACAATTTAGATTCACATTTGGATTTATTTCTCACTTTTACTTGACTGACAGACGCTGAGACAGCTGTACTTGTGTTAGCAATGGGTAGTGTTAAAGTCTTCGGACAACAGTATGTCATCCCTGAGGGATGTTAATGCTGATAGGCTCCTACTTGCCAAAAAAGGTTAGGTCTGAAAGAAGAAGACCAGACAGTGACAGAAGACTTGGACACAGGATATTGGAAGAAGACTTGGACACAAGATGTTGGATGAAGACTTGGACACAAGATTTTTTTATTCTGATGACCTTGGCAATGGGTAGTGTTAATGTCTTCGGACAACAGTATGTCATCCCTGGGGGTTGTTAATACTGATAGGCTCCTATTTGCCAATAGGGTCAGGTTGGAAAGAAGAAAACAAGTCATGGACATAGGATCATCAGGAACAATACGTCCAAGAAGAATATCCTATGTAACAATAGGTAGTAGTAAAGTCTTCGGACAATTGTTTCCCTGAGGGTTCCTAATACTACTCCTATTGGTCAATAGGTCTGGCAGTGGAAAGGGAGGAGCCTATAAAACAGACTCCTGCTCTTCATCTTCCGTCCGGGGACGGAGTGAGTGGGGTTTCAGGTGCGCGTGCCTAATTGGGGGTCTCACCTGTACTGTGGTCCCGTTGGGGTCCCACAGGGGTGTTTCTTCGTTATTAATGTCACACCTAACTCTGCCGGGGCCTTGGCCCTACTTGCTCCTATTGCCCCCTTTTCCATTTCCGCTCTTATTTACTATATTGCCTCAAGAAGATATTTTACAAGGTTTTGTTCACTCTACAATTTTTGTAAGATGGCCTGTGGCCTTACTCTCCTATTTTTGGATTTTTCACAACACTCTGGACAAGATTGAACAAGATTTTTCACAACACTCTGGACTGAAGTAAACAGGATTTCCTCATTCTAGTCTTCTACAGGATTTTTTCACATCATTCTGGACCGGGTCAAACAGATCTTCCTCACTATTCCCTGCTTTTCCTACTCTGTCTCTGCCTTCCACCCCCTGGAATTGATTCCTTTGGGCTGGACGGGAGAATTCGACTCAAGCCCTGTGGGCAACAGTGTCATTCGCCCTGTGGGTGTCGACCCTGTATGAGTCACTGATCTAATTTCCCTCTCCTTCTCTTACCTAAACCCAACCCTCCTGCTCTCGACCCTAACCCCACCTGCACCCTATCCTAACCCCAACCCTAGGCCCCTGGTGGGTCTCTCTCTTTCTTGTCTTAAACCTAACCCTCCTTGCTTTCTCTTCTAACCCTAACCCTCTTTTACTCCCAGCACAGGTAAGTATTATTGTTGACATTCATGTTGTATTATTGTTGACATTCATGTTGTTTTATTGTTAAGTGACTTTTTATTGGTAAGTATTATTGTTGACATTCATGTTATTTTTATTGGTAAGTATTATTGTTGACATTCATGTTGTTTTATTGTTAAGTGACTTTTTATTGTAAAGACGCTTTGGTTCAAGGCGGCTGTTTAATTAATAAATGTATATGTATTCCGCTTGTATTTTCTTTATTATCCCCAGTTACTCCTCAAGACTGCATTAGGATGGACTGTTTTTCTGTGGACCAGACTATTTTTCCAAATTTATATGTTGATTCACCAATTGGACTGGAAACACACACTGGGGATTTGATCAACCCTGGTGGGCCTGCCTATGGGGAGGGTGTCTAGTGTTTCGAAGGCCGAAACGCCCGATGATCCTAGGTATACTACTGATGATGTGTTTCCACAATTTAGATTCACATTTGGATTTATTTCTCACTTTTACTTGACTGACAGACGCTGAGACAGCTGTACTTGTGTTAGCAATGGGTAGTGTTAAAGTCTTCGGACAACAGTATGTCATCCCTGAGGGATGTTAATGCTGATAGGCTCCTACTTGCCAAAAAAGGTTAGGTCTGAAAGAAGAAGACCAGACAGTGACAGAAGACTTGGACACAGGATATTGGAAGAAGACTTGGACACAAGATGTTGGATGAAGACTTGGACACAAGATTTTTTTATTCTGATGACCTTGGCAATGGGTAGTGTTAATGTCTTCGGACAACAGTATGTCATCCCTGGGGGTTGTTAATACTGATAGGCTCCTATTTGCCAATAGGGTCAGGTTGGAAAGAAGAAAACAAGTCATGGACATAGGATCATCAGGAACAATACGTCCAAGAAGAATATCCTATGTAACAATAGGTAGTAGTAAAGTCTTCGGACAATTGTTTCCCTGAGGGTTCCTAATACTACTCCTATTGGTCAATAGGTCTGGCAGTGGAAAGGGAGGAGCCTATAAAACAGACTCCTGCTCATTCATTCATTTCAGGGGGACGGAGTGAGTGGGGTTTCAGGTGCGCGTGCCTAATTGGGGTCTCACCTGTACTGTGGTCCCGTTGGGGTCCCACAGGGTGTTTCTTCGTTATTAATGTCACACCTAACTCTGCCGGGGCCTTGGCCCTACTTGCTCCTATTGCCCCCTTTTCCATTTCCGCTCTTATTTACTATATTGCCTCAAGAAGATATTTTACAAGGTTTTGTTCACTCTACAATTTTTGTAAGATGGCCTGTGGCCTTACTCTCCTATTTTTGGATTTTTCACAACACTCTGGACAAGATTGAACAAGATTTTTCACAACACTCTGGACTGAAGTAAACAGGATTTCCTCATTCTAGTCTTCTACAGGATTTTTTCACATCATTCTGGACCGGGTCAAACAGATCTTCCTCACTATTCCCTGCTTTTCCTACTCTGTCTCTGCCTTCCACCCCCTGGAATTGATTCCTTTGGGCTGGACGGGAGAATTCGACTCAAGCCCTGTGGGCAACAGTGTCATTCGCCCTGTGGGTGTCGACCCTGTATGAGTCACTGATCTAATTTCCCTCTCCTTCTCTTACCTAAACCCAACCCTCCTGCTCTCGACCCTAACCCCACCTGCACCCTATCCTAACCCCAACCCTAGGCCCCTGGTGGGTCTCTCTCTTTCTTGTCTTAAACCTAACCCTCCTTGCTTTCTCTTCTAACCCTAACCCTCTTTTACTCCCAGCACAGGTAAGTATTATTGTTGACATTCATGTTGTATTATTGTTGACATTCATGTTGTTTTATTGTTAAGTGACTTTTTATTGGTAAGTATTATTGTTGACATTCATGTTATTTTTATTGGTAAGTATTATTGTTGACATTCATGTTGTTTTATTGTTAAGTGACTTTTTATTGTAAAGACGCTTTGGTTCAAGGCGGCTGTTTAATTAATAAATGTATATGTATTCCGCTTGTATTTTCTTTATTATCCCCAGTTACTCCTCAAGACTGCATTAGGATGGACTGTTTTTCTGTGGACCAGACTATTTTTCCAAATTTATATGTTGATTCACCAATTGGACTGGAAACACACACTGGGGATTTGATCAACCCTGGTGGGCCTGCCTATGGGGAGGGTGTCTAGTGTTTCGAAGGCCGAAACGCCCGATGATCCTAGGTATACTACTGATGATGTGTTTCCACAATTTAGATTCACATTTGGATTTATTTCTCACTTTTACTTGACTGACAGACGCTGAGACAGCTGTACTTGTGTTAGCAATGGGTAGTGTTAAAGTCTTCGGACAACAGTATGTCATCCCTGAGGGATGTTAATGCTGATAGGCTCCTACTTGCCAAAAAAGGTTAGGTCTGAAAGAAGAAGACCAGACAGTGACAGAAGACTTGGACACAGGATATTGGAAGAAGACTTGGACACAAGATGTTGGATGAAGACTTGGACACAAGATTTTTTTATTCTGATGACCTTGGCAATGGGTAGTGTTAATGTCTTCGGACAACAGTATGTCATCCCTGGGGGTTGTTAATACTGATAGGCTCCTATTTGCCAATAGGGTCAGGTTGGAAAGAAGAAAACAAGTCATGGACATAGGATCATCAGGAACAATACGTCCAAGAAGAATATCCTATGTAACAATAGGTAGTAGTAAAGTCTTCGGACAATTGTTTCCCTGAGGGTTCCTAATACTACTCCTATTGGTCAATAGGTCTGGCAGTGGAAAGGGAGGAGCCTATAAAACAGACTCCTGCTCATTCATTCATTTCAGGGGGACGGAGTGAGTGGGGTTTCAGGTGCGCGTGCCTAATTGGGGTCTCACCTGTACTGTGGTCCCGTTGGGGTCCCACAGGGTGTTTCTTCGTTATTAATGTCACACCTAACTCTGCCGGGGCCTTGGCCCTACTTGCTCCTATTGCCCCCTTTTCCATTTCCGCTCTTATTTACTATATTGCCTCAAGAAGATATTTTACAAGGTTTTGTTCACTCTACAATTTTTGTAAGATGGCCTGTGGCCTTACTCTCCTATTTTTGGATTTTTCACAACACTCTGGACAAGATTGAACAAGATTTTTCACAACACTCTGGACTGAAGTAAACAGGATTTCCTCATTCTAGTCTTCTACAGGATTTTTTCACATCATTCTGGACCGGGTCAAACAGATCTTCCTCACTATTCCCTGCTTTTCCTACTCTGTCTCTGCCTTCCACCCCCTGGAATTGATTCCTTTGGGCTGGACGGGAGAATTCGACTCAAGCCCTGTGGGCAACAGTGTCATTCGCCCTGTGGGTGTCGACCCTGTATGAGTCACTGATCTAATTTCCCTCTCCTTCTCTTACCTAAACCCAACCCTCCTGCTCTCGACCCTAACCCCACCTGCACCCTATCCTAACCCCAACCCTAGGCCCCTGGTGGGTCTCTCTCTTTCTTGTCTTAAACCTAACCCTCCTTGCTTTCTCTTCTAACCCTAACCCTCTTTTACTCCCAGCACAGGTAAGTATTATTGTTGACATTCATGTTGTATTATTGTTGACATTCATGTTGTTTTATTGTTAAGTGACTTTTTATTGGTAAGTATTATTGTTGACATTCATGTTATTTTTATTGGTAAGTATTATTGTTGACATTCATGTTGTTTTATTGTTAAGTGACTTTTTATTGTAAAGACGCTTTGGTTCAAGGCGGCTGTTTAATTAATAAATGTATATGTATTCCGCTTGTATTTTCTTTATTATCCCCAGTTACTCCTCAAGACTGCATTAGGATGGACTGTTTTTCTGTGGACCAGACTATTTTTCCAAATTTATATGTTGATTCACCAATTGGACTGGAAACACACACTGGGGATTTGATCAACCCTGGTGGGCCTGCCTATGGGGAGGGTGTCTAGTGTTTCGAAGGCCGAAACGCCCGATGATCCTAGGTATACTACTGATGATGTGTTTCCACAATTTAGATTCACATTTGGATTTATTTCTCACTTTTACTTGACTGACAGACGCTGAGACAGCTGTACTTGTGTTAGCAATGGGTAGTGTTAAAGTCTTCGGACAACAGTATGTCATCCCTGAGGGATGTTAATGCTGATAGGCTCCTACTTGCCAAAAAAGGTTAGGTCTGAAAGAAGAAGACCAGACAGTGACAGAAGACTTGGACACAGGATATTGGAAGAAGACTTGGACACAAGATGTTGGATGAAGACTTGGACACAAGATTTTTTTATTCTGATGACCTTGGCAATGGGTAGTGTTAATGTCTTCGGACAACAGTATGTCATCCCTGGGGGTTGTTAATACTGATAGGCTCCTATTTGCCAATAGGGTCAGGTTGGAAAGAAGAAAACAAGTCATGGACATAGGATCATCAGGAACAATACGTCCAAGAAGAATATCCTATGTAACAATAGGTAGTAGTAAAGTCTTCGGACAATTGTTTCCCTGAGGGTTCCTAATACTACTCCTATTGGTCAATAGGTCTGGCAGTGGAAAGGGAGGAGCCTATAAAACAGACTCCTGCTCATTCATTCATTTCAGGGGGACGGAGTGAGTGGGGTTTCAGGTGCGCGTGCCTAATTGGGGTCTCACCTGTACTGTGGTCCCGTTGGGGTCCCACAGGGTGTTTCTTCGTTATTAATGTCACACCTAACTCTGCCGGGGCCTTGGCCCTACTTGCTCCTATTGCCCCCTTTTCCATTTCCGCTCTTATTTACTATATTGCCTCAAGAAGATATTTTACAAGGTTTTGTTCACTCTACAATTTTTGTAAGATGGCCTGTGGCCTTACTCTCCTATTTTTGGATTTTTCACAACACTCTGGACAAGATTGAACAAGATTTTTCACAACACTCTGGACTGAAGTAAACAGGATTTCCTCATTCTAGTCTTCTACAGGATTTTTTCACATCATTCTGGACCGGGTCAAACAGATCTTCCTCACTATTCCCTGCTTTTCCTACTCTGTCTCTGCCTTCCACCCCCTGGAATTGATTCCTTTGGGCTGGACGGGAGAATTCGACTCAAGCCCTGTGGGCAACAGTGTCATTCGCCCTGTGGGTGTCGACCCTGTATGAGTCACTGATCTAATTTCCCTCTCCTTCTCTTACCTAAACCCAACCCTCCTGCTCTCGACCCTAACCCCACCTGCACCCTATCCTAACCCCAACCCTAGGCCCCTGGTGGGTCTCTCTCTTTCTTGTCTTAAACCTAACCCTCCTTGCTTTCTCTTCTAACCCTAACCCTCTTTTACTCCCAGCACAGGTAAGTATTATTGTTGACATTCATGTTGTATTATTGTTGACATTCATGTTGTTTTATTGTTAAGTGACTTTTTATTGGTAAGTATTATTGTTGACATTCATGTTATTTTTATTGGTAAGTATTATTGTTGACATTCATGTTGTTTTATTGTTAAGTGACTTTTTATTGTAAAGACGCTTTGGTTCAAGGCGGCTGTTTAATTAATAAATGTATATGTATTCCGCTTGTATTTTCTTTATTATCCCCAGTTACTCCTCAAGACTGCATTAGGATGGACTGTTTTTCTGTGGACCAGACTATTTTTCCAAATTTATATGTTGATTCACCAATTGGACTGGAAACACACACTGGGGATTTGATCAACCCTGGTGGGCCTGCCTATGGGGAGGGTGTCTAGTGTTTCGAAGGCCGAAACGCCCGATGATCCTAGGTATACTACTGATGATGTGTTTCCACAATTTAGATTCACATTTGGATTTATTTCTCACTTTTACTTGACTGACAGACGCTGAGACAGCTGTACTTGTGTTAGCAATGGGTAGTGTTAAAGTCTTCGGACAACAGTATGTCATCCCTGAGGGATGTTAATGCTGATAGGCTCCTACTTGCCAAAAAAGGTTAGGTCTGAAAGAAGAAGACCAGACAGTGACAGAAGACTTGGACACAGGATATTGGAAGAAGACTTGGACACAAGATGTTGGATGAAGACTTGGACACAAGATTTTTTTATTCTGATGACCTTGGCAATGGGTAGTGTTAATGTCTTCGGACAACAGTATGTCATCCCTGGGGGTTGTTAATACTGATAGGCTCCTATTTGCCAATAGGGTCAGGTTGGAAAGAAGAAAACAAGTCATGGACATAGGATCATCAGGAACAATACGTCCAAGAAGAATATCCTATGTAACAATAGGTAGTAGTAAAGTCTTCGGACAATTGTTTCCCTGAGGGTTCCTAATACTACTCCTATTGGTCAATAGGTCTGGCAGTGGAAAGGGAGGAGCCTATAAAACAGACTCCTGCTCATTCATTCATTTCAGGGGGACGGAGTGAGTGGGGTTTCAGGTGCGCGTGCCTAATTGGGGTCTCACCTGTACTGTGGTCCCGTTGGGGTCCCACAGGGTGTTTCTTCGTTATTAATGTCACACCTAACTCTGCCGGGGCCTTGGCCCTACTTGCTCCTATTGCCCCCTTTTCCATTTCCGCTCTTATTTACTATATTGCCTCAAGAAGATATTTTACAAGGTTTTGTTCACTCTACAATTTTTGTAAGATGGCCTGTGGCCTTACTCTCCTATTTTTGGATTTTTCACAACACTCTGGACAAGATTGAACAAGATTTTTCACAACACTCTGGACTGAAGTAAACAGGATTTCCTCATTCTAGTCTTCTACAGGATTTTTTCACATCATTCTGGACCGGGTCAAACAGATCTTCCTCACTATTCCCTGCTTTTCCTACTCTGTCTCTGCCTTCCACCCCCTGGAATTGATTCCTTTGGGCTGGACGGGAGAATTCGACTCAAGCCCTGTGGGCAACAGTGTCATTCGCCCTGTGGGTGTCGACCCTGTATGAGTCACTGATCTAATTTCCCTCTCCTTCTCTTACCTAAACCCAACCCTCCTGCTCTCGACCCTAACCCCACCTGCACCCTATCCTAACCCCAACCCTAGGCCCCTGGTGGGTCTCTCTCTTTCTTGTCTTAAACCTAACCCTCCTTGCTTTCTCTTCTAACCCTAACCCTCTTTTACTCCCAGCACAGGTAAGTATTATTGTTGACATTCATGTTGTATTATTGTTGACATTCATGTTGTTTTATTGTTAAGTGACTTTTTATTGGTAAGTATTATTGTTGACATTCATGTTATTTTTATTGGTAAGTATTATTGTTGACATTCATGTTGTTTTATTGTTAAGTGACTTTTTATTGTAAAGACGCTTTGGTTCAAGGCGGCTGTTTAATTAATAAATGTATATGTATTCCGCTTGTATTTTCTTTATTATCCCCAGTTACTCCTCAAGACTGCATTAGGATGGACTGTTTTTCTGTGGACCAGACTATTTTTCCAAATTTATATGTTGATTCACCAATTGGACTGGAAACACACACTGGGGATTTGATCAACCCTGGTGGGCCTGCCTATGGGGAGGGTGTCTAGTGTTTCGAAGGCCGAAACGCCCGATGATCCTAGGTATACTACTGATGATGTGTTTCCACAATTTAGATTCACATTTGGATTTATTTCTCACTTTTACTTGACTGACAGACGCTGAGACAGCTGTACTTGTGTTAGCAATGGGTAGTGTTAAAGTCTTCGGACAACAGTATGTCATCCCTGAGGGATGTTAATGCTGATAGGCTCCTACTTGCCAAAAAAGGTTAGGTCTGAAAGAAGAAGACCAGACAGTGACAGAAGACTTGGACACAGGATATTGGAAGAAGACTTGGACACAAGATGTTGGATGAAGACTTGGACACAAGATTTTTTTATTCTGATGACCTTGGCAATGGGTAGTGTTAATGTCTTCGGACAACAGTATGTCATCCCTGGGGGTTGTTAATACTGATAGGCTCCTATTTGCCAATAGGGTCAGGTTGGAAAGAAGAAAACAAGTCATGGACATAGGATCATCAGGAACAATACGTCCAAGAAGAATATCCTATGTAACAATAGGTAGTAGTAAAGTCTTCGGACAATTGTTTCCCTGAGGGTTCCTAATACTACTCCTATTGGTCAATAGGTCTGGCAGTGGAAAGGGAGGAGCCTATAAAACAGACTCCTGCTCATTCATTCATTTCAGGGGGACGGAGTGAGTGGGGTTTCAGGTGCGCGTGCCTAATTGGGGTCTCACCTGTACTGTGGTCCCGTTGGGGTCCCACAGGGTGTTTCTTCGTTATTAATGTCACACCTAACTCTGCCGGGGCCTTGGCCCTACTTGCTCCTATTGCCCCCTTTTCCATTTCCGCTCTTATTTACTATATTGCCTCAAGAAGATATTTTACAAGGTTTTGTTCACTCTACAATTTTTGTAAGATGGCCTGTGGCCTTACTCTCCTATTTTTGGATTTTTCACAACACTCTGGACAAGATTGAACAAGATTTTTCACAACACTCTGGACTGAAGTAAACAGGATTTCCTCATTCTAGTCTTCTACAGGATTTTTTCACATCATTCTGGACCGGGTCAAACAGATCTTCCTCACTATTCCCTGCTTTTCCTACTCTGTCTCTGCCTTCCACCCCCTGGAATTGATTCCTTTGGGCTGGACGGGAGAATTCGACTCAAGCCCTGTGGGCAACAGTGTCATTCGCCCTGTGGGTGTCGACCCTGTATGAGTCACTGATCTAATTTCCCTCTCCTTCTCTTACCTAAACCCAACCCTCCTGCTCTCGACCCTAACCCCACCTGCACCCTATCCTAACCCCAACCCTAGGCCCCTGGTGGGTCTCTCTCTTTCTTGTCTTAAACCTAACCCTCCTTGCTTTCTCTTCTAACCCTAACCCTCTTTTACTCCCAGCACAGGTAAGTATTATTGTTGACATTCATGTTGTATTATTGTTGACATTCATGTTGTTTTATTGTTAAGTGACTTTTTATTGGTAAGTATTATTGTTGACATTCATGTTATTTTTATTGGTAAGTATTATTGTTGACATTCATGTTGTTTTATTGTTAAGTGACTTTTTATTGTAAAGACGCTTTGGTTCAAGGCGGCTGTTTAATTAATAAATGTATATGTATTCCGCTTGTATTTTCTTTATTATCCCCAGTTACTCCTCAAGACTGCATTAGGATGGACTGTTTTTCTGTGGACCAGACTATTTTTCCAAATTTATATGTTGATTCACCAATTGGACTGGAAACACACACTGGGGATTTGATCAACCCTGGTGGGCCTGCCTATGGGGAGGGTGTCTAGTGTTTCGAAGGCCGAAACGCCCGATGATCCTAGGTATACTACTGATGATGTGTTTCCACAATTTAGATTCACATTTGGATTTATTTCTCACTTTTACTTGACTGACAGACGCTGAGACAGCTGTACTTGTGTTAGCAATGGGTAGTGTTAAAGTCTTCGGACAACAGTATGTCATCCCTGAGGGATGTTAATGCTGATAGGCTCCTACTTGCCAAAAAAGGTTAGGTCTGAAAGAAGAAGACCAGACAGTGACAGAAGACTTGGACACAGGATATTGGAAGAAGACTTGGACACAAGATGTTGGATGAAGACTTGGACACAAGATTTTTTTATTCTGATGACCTTGGCAATGGGTAGTGTTAATGTCTTCGGACAACAGTATGTCATCCCTGGGGGTTGTTAATACTGATAGGCTCCTATTTGCCAATAGGGTCAGGTTGGAAAGAAGAAAACAAGTCATGGACATAGGATCATCAGGAACAATACGTCCAAGAAGAATATCCTATGTAACAATAGGTAGTAGTAAAGTCTTCGGACAATTGTTTCCCTGAGGGTTCCTAATACTACTCCTATTGGTCAATAGGTCTGGCAGTGGAAAGGGAGGAGCCTATAAAACAGACTCCTGCTCATTCATTCATTTCAGGGGGACGGAGTGAGTGGGGTTTCAGGTGCGCGTGCCTAATTGGGGTCTCACCTGTACTGTGGTCCCGTTGGGGTCCCACAGGGTGTTTCTTCGTTATTAATGTCACACCTAACTCTGCCGGGGCCTTGGCCCTACTTGCTCCTATTGCCCCCTTTTCCATTTCCGCTCTTATTTACTATATTGCCTCAAGAAGATATTTTACAAGGTTTTGTTCACTCTACAATTTTTGTAAGATGGCCTGTGGCCTTACTCTCCTATTTTTGGATTTTTCACAACACTCTGGACAAGATTGAACAAGATTTTTCACAACACTCTGGACTGAAGTAAACAGGATTTCCTCATTCTAGTCTTCTACAGGATTTTTTCACATCATTCTGGACCGGGTCAAACAGATCTTCCTCACTATTCCCTGCTTTTCCTACTCTGTCTCTGCCTTCCACCCCCTGGAATTGATTCCTTTGGGCTGGACGGGAGAATTCGACTCAAGCCCTGTGGGCAACAGTGTCATTCGCCCTGTGGGTGTCGACCCTGTATGAGTCACTGATCTAATTTCCCTCTCCTTCTCTTACCTAAACCCAACCCTCCTGCTCTCGACCCTAACCCCACCTGCACCCTATCCTAACCCCAACCCTAGGCCCCTGGTGGGTCTCTCTCTTTCTTGTCTTAAACCTAACCCTCCTTGCTTTCTCTTCTAACCCTAACCCTCTTTTACTCCCAGCACAGGTAAGTATTATTGTTGACATTCATGTTGTATTATTGTTGACATTCATGTTGTTTTATTGTTAAGTGACTTTTTATTGGTAAGTATTATTGTTGACATTCATGTTATTTTTATTGGTAAGTATTATTGTTGACATTCATGTTGTTTT
The DNA here is from genome assembly GCF_963692335.1 of Osmerus eperlanus. Taxonomy (NCBI): domain Eukaryota; kingdom Metazoa; phylum Chordata; class Actinopteri; order Osmeriformes; family Osmeridae; genus Osmerus; species Osmerus eperlanus. The sequence goes on from NC_085025.1 coordinate 17,484, forward strand.
ATTGTTAAGTGACTTTTTATTGTAAAGACGCTTTGGTTCAAGGCGGCTGTTTAATTAATAAATGTATATGTATTCCGCTTGTATTTTCTTTATTATCCCCAGTTACTCCTCAAGACTGCATTAGGATGGACTGTTTTTCTGTGGACCAGACTATTTTTCCAAATTTATATGTTGATTCACCAATTGGACTGGAAACACACACTGGGGATTTGATCAACCCTGGTGGGCCTGCCTATGGGGAGGGTGTCTAGTGTTTCGAAGGCCGAAACGCCCGATGATCCTAGGTATACTACTGATGATGTGTTTCCACAATTTAGATTCACATTTGGATTTATTTCTCACTTTTACTTGACTGACAGACGCTGAGACAGCTGTACTTGTGTTAGCAATGGGTAGTGTTAAAGTCTTCGGACAACAGTATGTCATCCCTGAGGGATGTTAATGCTGATAGGCTCCTACTTGCCAAAAAAGGTTAGGTCTGAAAGAAGAAGACCAGACAGTGACAGAAGACTTGGACACAGGATATTGGAAGAAGACTTGGACACAAGATGTTGGATGAAGACTTGGACACAAGATTTTTTTATTCTGATGACCTTGGCAATGGGTAGTGTTAATGTCTTCGGACAACAGTATGTCATCCCTGGGGGTTGTTAATACTGATAGGCTCCTATTTGCCAATAGGGTCAGGTTGGAAAGAAGAAAACAAGTCATGGACATAGGATCATCAGGAACAATACGTCCAAGAAGAATATCCTATGTAACAATAGGTAGTAGTAAAGTCTTCGGACAATTGTTTCCCTGAGGGTTCCTAATACTACTCCTATTGGTCAATAGGTCTGGCAGTGGAAAGGGAGGAGCCTATAAAACAGACTCCTGCTCATTCATTCATTTCAGGGGGACGGAGTGAGTGGGGTTTCAGGTGCGCGTGCCTAATTGGGGTCTCACCTGTACTGTGGTCCCGTTGGGGTCCCACAGGGTGTTTCTTCGTTATTAATGTCACACCTAACCCTAACCCTAACCCTAACCCTAACCCTAACCCTAACCCTAACCCTAACCCTAACCCTAACCCTAACCCTTTTTGTAAGATGGCCTGTGGCCTTACTCTCCTATTTTTGGATTTTTCACAACACTCTGGACAAGATTGAACAAGATTTTTCACAACACTCTGGACTGAAGTAAACAGGATTTCCTCATTCCAGTCTTCTACAGGATTTTTTCACATCATTCTGGACCGGGTCAAACAGATCTTCCTCACTATTCCCTGCTTTTCCTACTCTGTCTCTGCCTTCCACCCCCTGGAATTGATTCCTTTGGGCTGGACGGGAGAATTCGACTCAAGCCCTGTGGGCAGCAGTGTCATTCGCCCTGTGGGTGTCGACCCTGTATGAGTCACTGATCTAATTTCCCTCTCCTTCTCTTACCTAAACCCAACCCTCCTGCTCTCGACCCTAACCCCACCTGCACCCTATCCTAACCCCAACCCTAGGCCCCTGGTGGGTCTCTCTCTTTCTTGTCTTAAACCTAACCCTCCTTGCTTTCTCTTCTAACCCTAACCCTCTTTTACTCCCAGCACAGGTAAGTATTATTGTTGACATTCATGTTGTATTATTGTTGACATTCATGTTGTTTTATTGTTAAGTGACTTTTTATTGGTAAGTATAATTGTTGACATTCATGTTATTTTTATTGGTAAGTATTATTGTTGACATTCATGTTGTTTTATTGTTAAGTGACTTTTTATTGTAAAGACGCTTTGGTTCAAGGCGGCTGTTTAATTAATAAATGTATATGTATTCCGCTTGTATTTTCTTTATTATCCCCAGTTACTCCTCAAGACTGCATTAGGATGGACTGTTTTTCTGTGGACCAGACTATTTTTCCAAATTTATATGTTGATTCACCAATTGGACTGGAAACACACACTGGGGATTTGATCAACCCTGGTGGGCCTGCCTATGGGGAGGGTGTCTAGTGTTTCGAAGGCCGAAACGCCCGATGATCCTAGGTATACTACTGATGATGTGTTTCCACAATTTAGATTCACATTTGGATTTATTTCTCACTTTTACTTGACTGACAGACGCTGAGACAGCTGTACTTGTGTTAGCAATGGGTAGTGTTAAAGTCTTCGGACAACAGTATGTCATCCCTGAGGGATGTTAATGCTGATAGGCTCCTACTTGCCAAAAAAGGTTAGGTCTGAAAGAAGAAGACCAGACAGTGACAGAAGACTTGGACACAGGATATTGGAAGAAGACTTGGACACAAGATGTTGGATGAAGACTTGGACACAAGATTTTTTTATTCTGATGACCTTGGCAATGGGTAGTGTTAATGTCTTCGGACAACAGTATGTCATCCCTGGGGGTTGTTAATACTGATAGGCTCCTATTTGCCAATAGGGTCAGGTTGGAAAGAAGAAAACAAGTCATGGACATAGGATCATCAGGAACAATACGTCCAAGAAGAATATCCTATGTAACAATAGGTAGTAGTAAAGTCTTCGGACAATTGTTTCCCTGAGGGTTCCTAATACTACTCCTATTGGTCAATAGGTCTGGCAGTGGAAAGGGAGGAGCCTATAAAACAGACTCCTGCTCATTCATTCATTTCAGGGGGACGGAGTGAGTGGGGTTTCAGGTGCGCGTGCCTAATTGGGGTCTCACCTGTACTGTGGTCCCGTTGGGGTCCCACAGGGTGTTTCTTCGTTATTAATGTCACACCTAACTCTGCCGGGGCCTTGGCCCTACTTGCTCCTATTGCCCCCTTTTCCATTTCCGCTCTTATTTACTATATTGCCTCAAGAAGATATTTTACAAGGTTTTGTTCACTCTACAATTTTTGTAAGATGGCCTGTGGCCTTACTCTCCTATTTTTGGATTTTTCACAACACTCTGGACAAGATTGAACAAGATTTTTCACAACACTCTGGACTGAAGTAAACAGGATTTCCTCATTCCAGTCTTCTACAGGATTTTTTCACATCATTCTGGACCGGGTCAAACAGATCTTCCTCACTATTCCCTGCTTTTCCTACTCTGTCTCTGCCTTCCACCCCCTGGAATTGATTCCTTTGGGCTGGACGGGAGAATTCGACTCAAGCCCTGTGGGCAGCAGTGTCATTCGCCCTGTGGGTGTCGACCCTGTATGAGTCACTGATCTAATTTCCCTCTCCTTCTCTTACCTAAACCCAACCCTCCTGCTCTCGACCCTAACCCCACCTGCACCCTATCCTAACCCCAACCCTAGGCCCCTGGTGGGTCTCTCTCTTTCTTGTCTTAAACCTAACCCTCCTTGCTTTCTCTTCTAACCCTAACCCTCTTTTACTCCCAGCACAGGTAAGTATTATTGTTGACATTCATGTTGTATTATTGTTGACATTCATGTTGTTTTATTGTTAAGTGACTTTTTATTGGTAAGTATAATTGTTGACATTCATGTTATTTTTATTGGTAAGTATTATTGTTGACATTCATGTTGTTTTATTGTTAAGTGACTTTTTATTGTAAAGACGCTTTGGTTCAAGGCGGCTGTTTAATTAATAAATGTATATGTATTCCGCTTGTATTTTCTTTATTATCCCCAGTTACTCCTCAAGACTGCATTAGGATGGACTGTTTTTCTGTGGACCAGACTATTTTTCCAAATTTATATGTTGATTCACCAATTGGACTGGAAACACACACTGGGGATTTGATCAACCCTGGTGGGCCTGCCTATGGGGAGGGTGTCTAGTGTTTCGAAGGCCGAAACGCCCGATGATCCTAGGTATACTACTGATGATGTGTTTCCACAATTTAGATTCACATTTGGATTTATTTCTCACTTTTACTTGACTGACAGACGCTGAGACAGCTGTACTTGTGTTAGCAATGGGTAGTGTTAAAGTCTTCGGACAACAGTATGTCATCCCTGAGGGATGTTAATGCTGATAGGCTCCTACTTGCCAAAAAAGGTTAGGTCTGAAAGAAGAAGACCAGACAGTGACAGAAGACTTGGACACAGGATATTGGAAGAAGACTTGGACACAAGATGTTGGATGAAGACTTGGACACAAGATTTTTTTATTCTGATGACCTTGGCAATGGGTAGTGTTAATGTCTTCGGACAACAGTATGTCATCCCTGGGGGTTGTTAATACTGATAGGCTCCTATTTGCCAATAGGGTCAGGTTGGAAAGAAGAAAACAAGTCATGGACATAGGATCATCAGGAACAATACGTCCAAGAAGAATATCCTATGTAACAATAGGTAGTAGTAAAGTCTTCGGACAATTGTTTCCCTGAGGGTTCCTAATACTACTCCTATTGGTCAATAGGTCTGGCAGTGGAAAGGGAGGAGCCTATAAAACAGACTCCTGCTCATTCATTCATTTCAGGGGGACGGAGTGAGTGGGGTTTCAGGTGCGCGTGCCTAATTGGGGTCTCACCTGTACTGTGGTCCCGTTGGGGTCCCACAGGGTGTTTCTTCGTTATTAATGTCACACCTAACTCTGCCGGGGCCTTGGCCCTACTTGCTCCTATTGCCCCCTTTTCCATTTCCGCTCTTATTTACTATATTGCCTCAAGAAGATATTTTACAAGGTTTTGTTCACTCTACAATTTTTGTAAGATGGCCTGTGGCCTTACTCTCCTATTTTTGGATTTTTCACAACACTCTGGACAAGATTGAACAAGATTTTTCACAACACTCTGGACTGAAGTAAACAGGATTTCCTCATTCCAGTCTTCTACAGGATTTTTTCACATCATTCTGGACCGGGTCAAACAGATCTTCCTCACTATTCCCTGCTTTTCCTACTCTGTCTCTGCCTTCCACCCCCTGGAATTGATTCCTTTGGGCTGGACGGGAGAATTCGACTCAAGCCCTGTGGGCAGCAGTGTCATTCGCCCTGTGGGTGTCGACCCTGTATGAGTCACTGATCTAATTTCCCTCTCCTTCTCTTACCTAAACCCAACCCTCCTGCTCTCGACCCTAACCCCACCTGCACCCTATCCTAACCCCAACCCTAGGCCCCTGGTGGGTCTCTCTCTTTCTTGTCTTAAACCTAACCCTCCTTGCTTTCTCTTCTAACCCTAACCCTCTTTTACTCCCAGCACAGGTAAGTATTATTGTTGACATTCATGTTGTATTATTGTTGACATTCATGTTGTTTTATTGTTAAGTGACTTTTTATTGGTAAGTATAATTGTTGACATTCATGTTATTTTTATTGGTAAGTATTATTGTTGACATTCATGTTGTTTTATTGTTAAGTGACTTTTTATTGTAAAGACGCTTTGGTTCAAGGCGGCTGTTTAATTAATAAATGTATATGTATTCCGCTTGTATTTTCTTTATTATCCCCAGTTACTCCTCAAGACTGCATTAGGATGGACTGTTTTTCTGTGGACCAGACTATTTTTCCAAATTTATATGTTGATTCACCAATTGGACTGGAAACACACACTGGGGATTTGATCAACCCTGGTGGGCCTGCCTATGGGGAGGGTGTCTAGTGTTTCGAAGGCCGAAACGCCCGATGATCCTAGGTATACTACTGATGATGTGTTTCCACAATTTAGATTCACATTTGGATTTATTTCTCACTTTTACTTGACTGACAGACGCTGAGACAGCTGTACTTGTGTTAGCAATGGGTAGTGTTAAAGTCTTCGGACAACAGTATGTCATCCCTGAGGGATGTTAATGCTGATAGGCTCCTACTTGCCAAAAAAGGTTAGGTCTGAAAGAAGAAGACCAGACAGTGACAGAAGACTTGGACACAGGATATTGGAAGAAGACTTGGACACAAGATGTTGGATGAAGACTTGGACACAAGATTTTTTTATTCTGATGACCTTGGCAATGGGTAGTGTTAATGTCTTCGGACAACAGTATGTCATCCCTGGGGGTTGTTAATACTGATAGGCTCCTATTTGCCAATAGGGTCAGGTTGGAAAGAAGAAAACAAGTCATGGACATAGGATCATCAGGAACAATACGTCCAAGAAGAATATCCTATGTAACAATAGGTAGTAGTAAAGTCTTCGGACAATTGTTTCCCTGAGGGTTCCTAATACTACTCCTATTGGTCAATAGGTCTGGCAGTGGAAAGGGAGGAGCCTATAAAACAGACTCCTGCTCATTCATTCATTTCAGGGGGACGGAGTGAGTGGGGTTTCAGGTGCGCGTGCCTAATTGGGGTCTCACCTGTACTGTGGTCCCGTTGGGGTCCCACAGGGTGTTTCTTCGTTATTAATGTCACACCTAACTCTGCCGGGGCCTTGGCCCTACTTGCTCCTATTGCCCCCTTTTCCATTTCCGCTCTTATTTACTATATTGCCTCAAGAAGATATTTTACAAGGTTTTGTTCACTCTACAATTTTTGTAAGATGGCCTGTGGCCTTACTCTCCTATTTTTGGATTTTTCACAACACTCTGGACAAGATTGAACAAGATTTTTCACAACACTCTGGACTGAAGTAAACAGGATTTCCTCATTCCAGTCTTCTACAGGATTTTTTCACATCATTCTGGACCGGGTCAAACAGATCTTCCTCACTATTCCCTGCTTTTCCTACTCTGTCTCTGCCTTCCACCCCCTGGAATTGATTCCTTTGGGCTGGACGGGAGAATTCGACTCAAGCCCTGTGGGCAGCAGTGTCATTCGCCCTGTGGGTGTCGACCCTGTATGAGTCACTGATCTAATTTCCCTCTCCTTCTCTTACCTAAACCCAACCCTCCTGCTCTCGACCCTAACCCCACCTGCACCCTATCCTAACCCCAACCCTAGGCCCCTGGTGGGTCTCTCTCTTTCTTGTCTTAAACCTAACCCTCCTTGCTTTCTCTTCTAACCCTAACCCTCTTTTACTCCCAGCACAGGTAAGTATTATTGTTGACATTCATGTTGTATTATTGTTGACATTCATGTTGTTTTATTGTTAAGTGACTTTTTATTGGTAAGTATAATTGTTGACATTCATGTTATTTTTATTGGTAAGTATTATTGTTGACATTCATGTTGTTTTATTGTTAAGTGACTTTTTATTGTAAAGACGCTTTGGTTCAAGGCGGCTGTTTAATTAATAAATGTATATGTATTCCGCTTGTATTTTCTTTATTATCCCCAGTTACTCCTCAAGACTGCATTAGGATGGACTGTTTTTCTGTGGACCAGACTATTTTTCCAAATTTATATGTTGATTCACCAATTGGACTGGAAACACACACTGGGGATTTGATCAACCCTGGTGGGCCTGCCTATGGGGAGGGTGTCTAGTGTTTCGAAGGCCGAAACGCCCGATGATCCTAGGTATACTACTGATGATGTGTTTCCACAATTTAGATTCACATTTGGATTTATTTCTCACTTTTACTTGACTGACAGACGCTGAGACAGCTGTACTTGTGTTAGCAATGGGTAGTGTTAAAGTCTTCGGACAACAGTATGTCATCCCTGAGGGATGTTAATGCTGATAGGCTCCTACTTGCCAAAAAAGGTTAGGTCTGAAAGAAGAAGACCAGACAGTGACAGAAGACTTGGACACAGGATATTGGAAGAAGACTTGGACACAAGATGTTGGATGAAGACTTGGACACAAGATTTTTTTATTCTGATGACCTTGGCAATGGGTAGTGTTAATGTCTTCGGACAACAGTATGTCATCCCTGGGGGTTGTTAATACTGATAGGCTCCTATTTGCCAATAGGGTCAGGTTGGAAAGAAGAAAACAAGTCATGGACATAGGATCATCAGGAACAATACGTCCAAGAAGAATATCCTATGTAACAATAGGTAGTAGTAAAGTCTTCGGACAATTGTTTCCCTGAGGGTTCCTAATACTACTCCTATTGGTCAATAGGTCTGGCAGTGGAAAGGGAGGAGCCTATAAAACAGACTCCTGCTCATTCATTCATTTCAGGGGGACGGAGTGAGTGGGGTTTCAGGTGCGCGTGCCTAATTGGGGTCTCACCTGTACTGTGGTCCCGTTGGGGTCCCACAGGGTGTTTCTTCGTTATTAATGTCACACCTAACTCTGCCGGGGCCTTGGCCCTACTTGCTCCTATTGCCCCCTTTTCCATTTCCGCTCTTATTTACTATATTGCCTCAAGAAGATATTTTACAAGGTTTTGTTCACTCTACAATTTTTGTAAGATGGCCTGTGGCCTTACTCTCCTATTTTTGGATTTTTCACAACACTCTGGACAAGATTGAACAAGATTTTTCACAACACTCTGGACTGAAGTAAACAGGATTTCCTCATTCCAGTCTTCTACAGGATTTTTTCACATCATTCTGGACCGGGTCAAACAGATCTTCCTCACTATTCCCTGCTTTTCCTACTCTGTCTCTGCCTTCCACCCCCTGGAATTGATTCCTTTGGGCTGGACGGGAGAATTCGACTCAAGCCCTGTGGGCAGCAGTGTCATTCGCCCTGTGGGTGTCGACCCTGTATGAGTCACTGATCTAATTTCCCTCTCCTTCTCTTACCTAAACCCAACCCTCCTGCTCTCGACCCTAACCCCACCTGCACCCTATCCTAACCCCAACCCTAGGCCCCTGGTGGGTCTCTCTCTTTCTTGTCTTAAACCTAACCCTCCTTGCTTTCTCTTCTAACCCTAACCCTCTTTTACTCCCAGCACAGGTAAGTATTATTGTTGACATTCATGTTGTATTATTGTTGACATTCATGTTGTTTTATTGTTAAGTGACTTTTTATTGGTAAGTATAATTGTTGACATTCATGTTATTTTTATTGGTAAGTATTATTGTTGACATTCATGTTGTTTTATTGTTAAGTGACTTTTTATTGTAAAGACGCTTTGGTTCAAGGCGGCTGTTTAATTAATAAATGTATATGTATTCCGCTTGTATTTTCTTTATTATCCCCAGTTACTCCTCAAGACTGCATTAGGATGGACTGTTTTTCTGTGGACCAGACTATTTTTCCAAATTTATATGTTGATTCACCAATTGGACTGGAAACACACACTGGGGATTTGATCAACCCTGGTGGGCCTGCCTATGGGGAGGGTGTCTAGTGTTTCGAAGGCCGAAACGCCCGATGATCCTAGGTATACTACTGATGATGTGTTTCCACAATTTAGATTCACATTTGGATTTATTTCTCACTTTTACTTGACTGACAGACGCTGAGACAGCTGTACTTGTGTTAGCAATGGGTAGTGTTAAAGTCTTCGGACAACAGTATGTCATCCCTGAGGGATGTTAATGCTGATAGGCTCCTACTTGCCAAAAAAGGTTAGGTCTGAAAGAAGAAGACCAGACAGTGACAGAAGACTTGGACACAGGATATTGGAAGAAGACTTGGACACAAGATGTTGGATGAAGACTTGGACACAAGATTTTTTTATTCTGATGACCTTGGCAATGGGTAGTGTTAATGTCTTCGGACAACAGTATGTCATCCCTGGGGGTTGTTAATACTGATAGGCTCCTATTTGCCAATAGGGTCAGGTTGGAAAGAAGAAAACAAGTCATGGACATAGGATCATCAGGAACAATACGTCCAAGAAGAATATCCTATGTAACAATAGGTAGTAGTAAAGTCTTCGGACAATTGTTTCCCTGAGGGTTCCTAATACTACTCCTATTGGTCAATAGGTCTGGCAGTGGAAAGGGAGGAGCCTATAAAACAGACTCCTGCTCATTCATTCATTTCAGGGGGACGGAGTGAGTGGGGTTTCAGGTGCGCGTGCCTAATTGGGGTCTCACCTGTACTGTGGTCCCGTTGGGGTCCCACAGGGTGTTTCTTCGTTATTAATGTCACACCTAACCCTAACCCCAACCCTAGTTGCCCCACAGCCCGACCCCAACCCTAACCCCAACCCTAGTTGCCCCACAGCCCGACCCCAACCCTAACCCCAACCCTAGTTGCCCCACAGCCCGACCCCAACCCTAACCCCAACCCTAGTTGCCCCACAGCCCGACCCCAACCCTAACCCCAACCCTAGTTGCCCCACAGCCCGACCCCAACCCTAACCCCAACCCTAGTTGCCCCACAGCCCGACCCCAACCCTAACCCCAACCCTAGTTGCCCCACAGCCCGACCCCAACCCTAACCCCAACCCTAGTTGCCCCACAGCCCGACCCCAACCCTAACCCCAACCCTAGTTGCCCCACAGCCCGACCCCAACCCTAACCCCAACCCTAGTTGCCCCACAGCCCGACCCCAACCCTAACCCCAACCCTAGTTGCCCCACAGCCCGACCCCAACCCTAACCCCAACCCTAGTTGCCCCACAGCCCGACCCCAACCCTAACCCCAACCCTAGTTGCCCCACAGCCCGACCCCAACCCTAACCCCAACCCTAGTTGCCCCACAGCCCGACCCCAACCCTAACCCCAACCCTAGTTGCCCCACAGCCCAACCCTAACCCCAACCCTAGTTGCCCCACAGCCCGACCCCAACCCTAACCCCAACCCTAGTTGCCCCACAGCCCGACCCCAACCCTAACCCCAACCCTAGTTGCCCCACAGCCCGACCCCAACCCTAACCCCAACCCTAGTTGCCCCACAGCCCGACCCCAACCCTAACCCCAACCCTAGTTGCCCCACAGCCCGACCCCAACCCTAACCCCAACCCTAGTTGCCCCACAGCCCGACCCCAACCCTAACCCCAACCCTAGTTGCCCCACAGCCCGACCCCAACCCTAACCCCAACCCTAGTTGCCCCACAGCCCGACCCCAACCCTAACCCCAACCCTAGTTGCCCCACAGCCCGACCCCAACCCTAACCCCAACCCTAGTTGCCCCACAGCCCGACCCCAACCCTAACCCCAACCCTAGTTGCCCCACAGCCCGACCCCAACCCTAACCCCAACCCTAGTTGCCCCACAGCCCGACCCCAACCCTAACCCCAACCCTAGTTGCCCCACAGCCCGACCCCAACCCTAACCCCAACCCTAGTTGCCCCACAGCCTGACCTTTACTCCTGGGGTGCCCCCTGGTCCCAAGGGTTTCAAAATCCTGGTCCTCAGGGCCACCCTGCCCTGCACATTTTAGATTTTTCCCTGCTCCAACATACCTGATACAAATGAACAGTCATTATTAAGCTTCTCCAGAGCTTGATAACAACCAATTCATTTGTATCAGGTATGTTGGAGCAGGGAAAAATCTAAAATGTGCAGGACAGGGGGGTCCTGAGGACCAGGGTTGAGCACTAGTGACCTAAGCCTGTGATTTTCAACCTTAGGCATTACAGATGGTTCTGAATGTTTCCCCTCCACCTACAACTGATTTTAATGAACAGCCCTTACTAGCTTCTGCAGAGCTAGATAACAACCAATTCATTTATATCAGGTATGTTGGAAAAATCTAGGACAGCGGGGCCTTGAGAAATAGTAACATCTCTACCCTGGTCCTTGTAAATCATACAGAACAGATGGTTTTCTATGTTTCCCCTCCTCCTACACACCTGATTTTAATGAATCAGTAGTTATCTAGCTCTGCAGAAGCTTGATAATCACCCTTCATTTGAATCAGGTATGTTAGAGCAGTGAAGCATGTAAGACAGGGGTGCCCCAAAAACGAAGATTTTGAAACACTGCCATACTATAAGGTCACAATTGCTGCCCCTTGTGGTGGATATAACAACATGTTAAGGGGTCAAAATGCAGGTAATTTGCATAGGGATGGGTAATGCCTGTTCTTTGACCACGGGTATGTAAGTGGGTCATACGAAGGTTCCCCTAGGGAACAGGCATGGACGGTAAGGGTTTAGCAATCGGGGAGGACAACCTTGATTGGTGTCAGCTTCTACATCCAACCAGTGTCGTGGCTGACGGGGTTGTTGGAGTAATGTGATCAGGGCTGGGTGTCCAAGGGAGGGAAGCGAGTTCAGAATAAGAGGCCCTACAAGGGTCTTCAGGATGAAAAGCCATGGGTTGGGTTTTCAGGAGATGGATGGGGTCTTCAAACTAAAAGTCCTCTGAGAATGGTGAGATAAGGCTAATGAGCGAGTATTGGGAGTATAAGTTCAAAGTTACTCTGTGCCAGAAAGCCAAAAAGCTTGTCAAAATAAGTCCCTTTAGGAAGAGGACAATCACTGGGGGTAAGGAAAGATCGTGGGTGCAAGTAAGGTCCTTGAAACTAAGACTCCCTTCAAATTGTGCCCGAGAGGGAAAGTCATGATGGTAGCAGAGGTCCAATGTGAGTGTGTGGGGGTAACCAGAGATGGGCGGTAGCATTTTCAATAAAGTCCCAATGAAGTGAAAGTATGGCAGGATGATGACCACTGGGGGTTGGAGAGGGCCCTACAAGGGTTCAACAAATGGAAAGCCATGGGTCAGGGTGACCAGTGGCAGGTAAGAGGAAAGCCTTTCAAAAAAAAGTTCCTTTACAATTTCAGGCACAGGAGGGGGGTGGGCAGTGTGGTGGACAGAGACAACCAATGAGAGTTTGTCAAAAAAAAAGTCCCATTGGAGTGGAGGATGCTGTAGGTAGCAGGAAGGTCAGAACCGGGTCCTTTAGGCATAGGTCCCAAATGGTTAGGGTTAGAGTCAGAGTTGGGTAGGGTAGGGTTCTGGTTACAACAACGACGACTAGTACAGGTCCAAAGCTCCAACAAGGTTACATTTAGGTGTTGGTCCAGAGGCTCAGGGATGTATAGACAGGAGAGATGACAAGGAGAAGTCAGGAAGTGGGAGAGAGAGAAATGACTACAGAGCCAACACCCACAGGGCAAAGGACACTTGCCCACAGGGCTAAGCAAGTCTACCTCCCATCCAAAGGGTGGTCCCAAGGATGGGAGGAGAGGGTGCAAAGGGGTAATTAAGGGTTAGGGTTTTAGGTGAAGAATCATAAGCACCTTCCCAGAGGAGAGGATCGCAGGGTGAAATTGGGGGACCGTATCCATTTCCCAGAAGAACACAGCTGCTATCAAGGGGTCCCCAAGGGAGAGGGTTTTTTGGGTAAAGGAAGAGAACCGAAAGAGAGAGAATTGACGGCAAATCTTCAGATCTTCTTAATGATAAAGGAATCAAGGCAAATCTAAGGTTGGAATGAGAAGGAGCTGTAGGGGCGAGTAGAGACCAAGGCCCAGGCAGGTTAGGTAGCATTAATGAGGGTTAGGTGTGGCAGTAATGATGGAAACACCCTGTGGGACCCCAACGGGACCACAGTACAGGTGAGACCCCATTTAGGCACGCGCACCTGAAACCCCACTAACTCCGTCCCCTTATGATAAACTAGGGTTAGTATAGAGTTTGTATAATGTCTAAAGTCCAGTAAAGATCCAAGAAGGGTATCAATCCCAACATTTGGTAATATAGGTCTAGCAATGACAAACTGGATATCCCAAGGTCTAGGATGAGATCTGTTGGAAACCGGTCTGGAGAATGGGAGTAAAAGTGATGACATACCGCTGTCCGAAGACTAACCCCATTCTTGTCCAAATCGGGCCAGTAGAACTAATTTGTGAAGGAAACCTTTTTTTTATTAGCAATCAATGCTAATGCTAATATGCAAAATGGTGCATGTTTTAGGAGGAATTGGAGAGTCTAAGTTCAATGTGAAATAAAATTTGAATTGTAAAGCTTGAATTTTTGGAAAAATAAATTTCTTTGAAATTTAATTTAAAAAAAATATATTAGCAATCAGTGCTAATGCTAATAAGCAAAAATGGTGCAATTCTTACCTTGGATCCTGCCCACTGCTCTCGCCACACGGAAAATTTGGGGGTAGAATGGATACCCAGTAAGAGGCACAATAAACTGTGCAAGAGAACATGTCCAAGAGAATAAATTTCTCATGGGGAAGCCAACAAGCACCAGAAACCAGGGAGGCAAAAGCGTATCCTGGGGTATGGGTTTGATCACACCCCTTGGGCTAAAGGGTGATGATCAGAATCAGTCAAGGTGTAGTGCAGTGGTGCATGAGTGGGGCTACCCCCCGTAAAAGACTGGGCTACGATCAAGGTCCTGAGCCCTGGACCACCACATCCTGCGTGCTGTCCCGAATGGGACGCAGGAGGGCCGCATACTTACCGCCCACCCAAACAGACTGCTTGTTAACACCGCAAGGTTACCACAGCCTGCCCGGAGAGGGCCTGAAGAACCACTTGCCCGGACAGACTGCTTGTGATCACAGCCTGCCCAGAGTGGATCAAAGTCTCCCGCCCACCCAGACAAGCTGCCCCTGTCGCAGCTTACCCAGCAGGGGCTAAGGAGTGCTGGCGGAAGGGAGGTAAGGCTCCTATCGAGCCATGGAACTCCCTACAAGCTTCTACCAGTGGCTAGGGCCTAGGTTTGTCGGCGGGTGAGTCCTGGGAATATGTCCCATTGTGCTAAACCACTGGACCCACCAATCTTCTACCAACGCTAACTATACCTCGGAAAATCATACTCACCAAAGCTGTGTAAAACCCGGTCTGGAACCCCTACGTCAGGAGTCTGCCAAGGGATCCGGATGAGGCCTTGAATCGTTTCAGGGAGACCCCATCAACTGAGGTAGCAAATCTTTCAACGGTGAGAGCGGCAAGCGGCGTCGGGTATCAAAAACCCCATTGAGCCTAATCAAACTGGAAAATGATTGAGAAACCAAAGGTAGGAATGGTAGCCCCGAAGAGGGGTATTGGCCTGAGTATTAGTGAAGATTAAATCGATCTGCTTGTCTGATAGACACAGCGATTGGTTGACTGGCACCAAAGTGTCAGGGCCGCTCCCCAGAAATGGGGAGGGGCTCCTGTGAAATAAAATGGGTCCCCTCCCCCAACCTGTCAGTCCAGGGGACATGGCAGTGTAGGGCAGGACCAGGCACCTAAGGGTTAGGGTTAGTGTTAGAGACAGAGAGAGAAAGAGACTTTTACCATTTTGAAGAAAGGGAGGTTTGGACTCCCGCTTGATTGAGAGAAACCAAAGGTAGGAATGGTAGCCACGAAGAGGGGTACCGGCATGATTTTAAGTGAAGATCAAGCCAATCTGTTTGTCTGATAGACACAGCAATTGGTTGACTGGCACCAAAGGTGTCAGGGCCACTCCCCAGAAATGAGGAGAGGTCCAGGGCCACCCCCCCAGAGAGATGGGGAGGGGCCCCTGTGAAACTAAATGGGTCCACCGACCTGTCAGTCCAGGGGACATGGCAGTGTAGGGCGGGACCAGGCACCTGAGGGTTAGGGTTAGAGAAAGAGACTTTAGGACTTTACCATGGAGAAGAAAGGGGGGTTAGGACTTTACCATGTAGGTTTTTTTTGGACTGTACCATTTTGAGGAAAAGGGGGTTTTGGACTCCCGCTTGACTCTGTCTACCTTCCCCCCCCCCCATAACTCTGCCTAGGAGGCTCCCCCAGGCCCCAAACTTGGTCTGGTTTGCTCATTAGAAGCCCCTCTATGTGCAGTTTTTGGATGGGATTTTTGGATTTGTATATTTTGGAAACACCCCCTCTGAAGCCTTTTTTTCCCACACTTCCGAGCAAGTGACCTCTCCGAAAACTCCCACGCCTCTTCCCTCCCTTCCACGGAGCGAGTCCTCTGAAAAGCGGCGCTCACCCCCCTTCCCAGCGTGTTTTGAAGTGTCTGCCAAATGATGGTGTCGCAGTGTGTTGAAGTGTTGAAGTGGTGTTGAAATGTCTTGCCTCTGAAGCCTTTTTTTCCCCACACTCCTGACTAATCTGTTTACTGCCTGCCTACCTTTCTGTCTGTCTGTGTCTGTCTTAGTATATTGTATTTTTATATTTATCTGTATATTTAGGAGGTTTAGCATGGGTGTGTCATGGGATTTCAACAAGTTGAGACCATGCCAACAGGTCTTCTGCTCTAAGAGAAAGCTGAGACCATGTCAACAAGATAATGTCAAAAGTATTTTTGAAAAGTAATTAGAAAAATATTAAAGTATTTTTGAAAAGTAATTAGAAAAGTATTAAAGTATTTTTGAAAAGTAATTTAAAAAATATTAAAGTATTTTTGAAAAGTAATTAGAAAAGTATTAAAGTATTTTTGAAAAGTAATTTAAAAAATATTAAAGTATTTTTGAAAAGTAATTAGAAAAGTATTAAAGTATTTTTGAAAAGTAATTAGAAAAGTATTAAAGTATTTTTGAAAAGTAATTAGAAAAATATTAAAGTATTTTTGAAAAGTAATTAGAAAAGTATTAAAGTATTTTTGAAAAGTAATTTAAAAAATATTAAAGTATTTTTGAAAAGTAATTAGAAAAGTATTAAAGTATTTTTGAAAAGTAATTTAAAAAATATTAAAGTATTTTTGAAAAGTAATTTAAAAAATATTAAAGTATTTTTGAAAAGTAATTAGAAAAATATTAAAGTATTTTTGAAAAGTAATTAGAAAAGTATTAAAGTATTTTTGAAAAGTAATTAGAAAAGTATTAAAGTATTTTTGAAAAGTAATTAGAAAAGTATTAAAGTATTTTTGAAAAGTAATTTAAAAAATATTAAAGTATTTTTGAAAAGTAATTAGAAAAGTATTAAAGTATTTTTGAAAAGTAATTAGAAAAATATTAAAGTATTTTTGAAAAGTAATTAGAAAAATATTAAAGTATTTTTGAAAAGTACTTTAATAAATTACTTTTCAAAAATACTTTAATATTTTTCTAATTACTTTTCAAAAATACTTTAATACTTTTCTAATTACTTTTCAAAATACTTTTCAAAATACTTTTCAAAATACTTTTCAAAATACTTTTCAAAATACTTTAATACTTTTCAAAATACTTTTCAAAATACTTTTCAAAATACTTTTCAAAATACTTTTCAAAATACTTTAATACTTTTCAAATTACTTTTCAAAATACTCCCGGCACACACTCAGACACTGTCTGCTCATGGGATTTCAACAAGTTGAGACCATGTCAACAGGTCTACTGCGCTAAGAGAAAGCTGAGACCATATCAACAGGTCTGCTGCTCTAAGAGCACCTGGGAAGCACATAGGCTGTTAGGCACCTGGGAAAAAAGTATTAACCTTTTCAAAATCTTGTTAAATTTGCCTGAAAATGCCTAAACAGCATACCCAAAGTAAATTGAAAGCTGTTCTTGAACCATTTGGAGTACATGCATGCAAATGGTCTCTTTTGAAAGCTGACACTCTGAAGTTTTTCCCCTGTTGTCAGGACCCCTGTCAGTCCTACTGGTGTTGATTAATAGAGGCTTGAACACAAGGAAATTGAAAGTTTCTAAGTCCGCCTAGATTTTGTTTTGAAAACAGAGGCCTGAAGAGGCCTAGAAGTGGTAGGTATTAGCTGGAAGGCAACATTGGACCACATCTTGAATCCTTACCCAATTCAACTGAAAAGTCGAATATAATACCATGAAAAATGAATGTTTTTCTATGGGTACATCCAGGCGTTTTCTATAAGTGCCCTTTGGAGACTCCAAAAGGACCCTGGGTAACCATGGCCACATACCTAGCATAAAAAGGCTACAACTTTTGAACTCTTTCACCTACAGTCATAGGTTTGGGCTCTAATGAAAGGTGACACTTAGGGCTATCATATCCCATATTCAGATTCACAATTAGTGTTGCTGAAACAGAGTAACTGAAGCATTAGAGTGCTTTTCACCTTCTTGAAACTAAACTTAATGCATATAAAAGACTCAAAACAAGTGCTGTTGTGGAAAAGCAGTTTATATAAGACACACCAAACTATTTACATACAGTGAATTGTGACACTAATTATTTACAAACAATTTCACAGAATGTTTTGGGAAACATGCCAGTCATTGTAGCAGTCACGCTTGGGGACAAAGCACAAAGCCACATCACAGGTTGAGCACTTCACTGGTGTCTTTACACCACAGTGCCTGCACTTCAGCCGACCAGCGGTGCTGTCTCCACTGATATGCACTGGCCTGTGACTAGCTGTGGGTTGAGGCACGATGGCAGATGAGGGACCGGGTGAGAGGTTTTCCTATAATTACAAAATAAACAGTCAGTTACAAACCATTCCCATATTTTCTGTATTCTACTTTTCACAGGTTACTGAATCAAACATCAGCAGTTCACATTGACACAAAGACACCCCCACACTCAGTTCACACCTTGAAAACAAAGAGACACACACACCTCCCCCAGATTCAGTTCACACTTTGAAACAGAGAGACACACATACACATGAACTTCTGTTGTAACTTATATATAAACTATATATACACATATATAGTTTTGCTGGTGCTAGAAGAAATAATGTGTGCTTTGGCTATGTAAAACAATGTTATACCATGACAAATTGAGCTGTCTTTTTGTCCGGCCCATAACTCTGCCTAGAAAGGCCCTACATGCCCCAAACTTGGTCTGGTCTGCTCATCAGAGTCCCCTCTACGGGCGTGTTTTAGATTGGATTTTTTTTTTAAATGACTATATTTGTCTTCCCTTTTTGTCCAGCCCATAACTCTGCCTAGAAAGGCCCTACATGCCCCAAACTTGGTCTGGTCTGCTCATCAGAGGTCCCTCTACGGGCGTGTTTTGGATTGGATTTTAAGATTTTTGACCATATTTGTCTTCCCTTTTTGTCTGGCCCATAACTCTGCCTAGAAAGGCCCTACATGCCCCAAACTTGGTCTGGTCTGCTCATCAGAGGTCCCTCTACGGGCATGTTTTGAATTGGATTTTTTAAAAAAAAGACCATATTTGTCTTCCCTTTTTGTCTGGCCAATAACTCTGCCTAGAAAGGCCCTACATGCCCCAAACTTGGTCTGGTCTGCTCATCAGAGTCCCCTCTAGGGGCGTGTTTTGGATTGGATTTTAAGATTTTTGACCATATTTGTCTTCCCTTTTTGTCCGGCCCATAACTCTGCCTAGAAAGGCCCTACATGCCCCAAACTTGGTCTGGTCTGCTCATCAGAGTCCCCTCTACGGGCGTGTTTTGGATTTTAAGATTTTTGACCATATTTGTCTTCCCTTTTTGTCTGGCCCATAACTCTGCCTAGAAAGGCCCTACATGCCCCAAACTTGGTCTGGTCTGCTCATCAGAGGTCCCTCTACGGGCATGTTTTGGATTGGATAAAAAAAAAAATGACCATATTTGTCTTCCCTTTTTGTCCGGCCCATAACTCTGCCTAGAAAGGCCCTACATGCCCCAAACTTGGTCTGGTCTGCTCATCAGAGTCCCCTCTACGGGCATGTTTTGGATTGGATTTTAAGATTTTTGACCATATTTGTCTTCCCTTTTTGTCTGGCCCATAACTCTGCCTAGAAAGGCCCTACATGCCCCAAACTTAGTCTGGTCTGCTCATCAGAGGTCCCTCTACGGGCATGTTTTGGATTGGATTTTAAAAAAAAATGACCATATTTGTCTTCCCTTTTTGTCTGGCCCATAACTCTGCCTAGAAAGGCCCTACATGCCCCAAACTTGGTCTGGTCTGCTCATCAGAGGTCCCTCTACGGGCATGTTTTGGATTGGATTTTTTTTTTAATTGACCATATTTGTCTTCCCTTTTTGTCCAGCCCATAACTCTGCCTAGAAAGGCCCTACATGCCCCAAACTTGGTCTGGTCTGCTCATCAGAGTCCCCTCTACGGGCGTGTTTTGGATTGGATTTTAAGATTTTTGACCATATTTGTCTTCCCTTTTTGTCTGGCCCATAACTCTGCCTAGAAAGGCCCTACATGCCCCAAACTTGGTCTGGTCTGCTCATCAGAGGTCCCTCTACGGGCATGTTTTGGATTGGATTTAAAAAAAAAATGACCATATTTGTCTTCCCTTTTTGTCCGGCCCATAACTCTGCCTAGAAAGGCCCTACATGCCCCAAACTTGGTCTGGTCTGCTCATCAGAGTCCCCTCTACGGGCGTGTTTTGGATTGGATTTTAAGATTTTTGACCATATTTGTCTTCCCTTTTTGTCTGGCCCATAACTCTGCCTAGAAAGGCCCTACATGCCCCAAACTTGGTCTGGTCTGCTCATCAGAGTCCCCTCTACGGGCGTGTTTTGGATTGGATTTTAAGATTTTTGACCATATTTGTCTTCCCTTTTTGTCTGGCCCATAACTCTGCCTAGAAAGGCCCTACATGCCCCAAACTTGGTCTGGTCTGCTCATCAGAGTCCCCTCTACGGGCGTGTTTTGGATTGGATTTTAAGATTTTTGACCATATTTGTCTTACCTTTTTGTCTGGCCCATAACTCTGCCTAGAAAGGCCCTACATGCCCCAAACTTGGTCTGGTCTGCTCATCAGAGGTCCCTCTACGGGCATGTTTTGGATTGGACTTTTTTTTTAATTGACCATATTTGTCTTCCCTTTTTGTCCGGCCCATAACTCTGCCTAGAAAGGCCCTACATGCCCCAAACTTGGTCTGGTCTGCTCATCAGAGTCCCCTCTACGGGCGTGTTTTGGATTGGATTTTAAGATTTTTGACCATATTTGTCTTCCCTTTTTGTCTGGCCCATAACTCTGCCTAGAAAGGCCCTACATGCCCCAAACTTGGTCTGGTCTGCTCATCAGAGGTCCCTCTACGGGCATGTTTTGGATTGGATTTTTTTTTAAATTGACCATATTTGTCTTCCCTTTTTGTCCGGCCCATAACTCTGCCTAGAAAGGCCCTACATGCCCCAAACTTGGTCTGGTCTGCTCATCAGAGTCCCCTCTACGGGCGTGTTTTGGATTGGATTTTAAGATTTTTGACCATATTTGTCTTCCCTTTTTGTCTGGCCCATAACTCTGCCTAGAAAGGCCCTACATGCCCCAAACTTGGTCTGGTCTGCTCATCAGAGGTCCCTCTACGGGCATGTTTTGGATTGGATAAAAAAAAAAATGACCATATTTGTCTTCCCTTTTTGTCCGGCCCATAACTCTGCCTAGAAAGGCCCTACATGCCCCAAACTTGGTCTGGTCTGCTCATCAGAGTCCCCTCTACGGGCATGTTTTGGATTGGATTTTAAGATTTTTGACCATATTTGTCTTCCCTTTTTGTCTGGCCCATAACTCTGCCTAGAAAGGCCCTACATGCCCCAAACTTAGTCTGGTCTGCTCATCAGAGGTCCCTCTACGGGCATGTTTTGGATTGGATTTTTAAAAAAAATGACCATATTTGTCTTCCCTTTTTGTCTGGCCCATAACTCTGCCTAGAAAGGCCCTACATGCCCCAAACTTGGTCTGGTCTGCTCATCAGAGGTCCCTCTACGGGCATGTTTTGGATTGGATTTTTTTTTTAATTGACCATATTTGTCTTCCCTTTTTGTCCGGCCCATAACTCTGCCTAGAAAGGCCCTACATGCCCCAAACTTGGTCTGGTCTGCTCATCAGAGTCCCCTCTACGGGCGTGTTTTGGATTGGATTTTAAGATTTTTGACCATATTTGTCTTCCCTTTTTGTCTGGCCCATAACTCTGCCTAGAAAGGCCCTACATGCCCCAAACTTGGTCTGGTCTGCTCATCAGAGGTCCCTCTACGGGCATGTTTTGGATTGGATTTTAAAAAAAAATGACCATATTTGTCTTCCCTTTTTGTCCGGCCCATAACTCTGCCTAGAAAGGCCCTACATGCCCCAAACTTGGTCTGGTCTGCTCATCAGAGTCCCCTCTACGGGCGTGTTTTGGATTGGATTTTAAGATTTTTGACCATATTTGTCTTCCCTTTTTGTCTGGCCCATAACTCTGCCTAGAAAGGCCCTACATGCCCCAAACTTGGTCTGGTCTGCTCATCAGAGTCCCCTCTACGGGCGTGTTTTGGATTGGATTTTAAGATTTTTGACCATATTTGTCTTCCCTTTTTGTCTGGCCCATAACTCTGCCTAGAAAGGCCCTACATGCCCCAAACTTGGTCTGGTCTGCTCATCAGAGTCCCCTCTACGGGGATGTTTTGGATTGGATTTTTTTTTTAATTGACCATATTTGTCTTCCCTTTTTGTCCGGCCCATAACTCTGCCTAGAAAGGCCCTACATGCCCCAAACTTGGTCTGGTCTGCTCATCAGAGTCCCCTCTACGGGCGTGTTTTGGATTGGATTTTAAGATTTTTGACCATATTTGTCTTCCCTTTTTGTCTGGCCCATAACTCTGCCTAGAAAGGCCCTACATGCCCCAAACTTGGTCTGGTCTGCTCATCAGAGGTCCCTCTACGGGCATGTTTTGGATTGGATAAAAAAAAAATGACCATATTTGTCTTCCCTTTTTGTCCGGCCCATAACTCTGCCTAGAAAGGCCCTACATGCCCCAAACTTGGTCTGGTCTGCTCATCAGAGTCCCCTCTACGGGCATGTTTTGGATTGGATTTTAAGATTTTTGACCATATTTGTCTTCCCTTTTTGTCTGGCCCATAACTCTGCCTAGAAAGGCCCTACATGCCCCAAACTTAGTCTGGTCTGCTCATCAGAGGTCCCTCTACGGGCATGTTTTGGATTGGATAAAAAAAAAATGACCATATTTGTCTTCCCTTTTTGTCCGGCCCATAACTCTGCCTAGAAAGGCCCTACATGCCCCAAACTTGGTCTGGTCTGCTCATCAGAGTCCCCTCTACGGGCATGTTTTGGATTGGATTTTAAGATTTTTGACCATATTTGTCTTCCCTTTTTGTCTGGCCCATGAATCTGCCTAGAAAGGCCCTACATGCCCCAAACTTGGTCTGGTCTGCTCATCAGAGTCCCCTCTACGGGCGTGTTTTGGATTGGATTTTAAGATTTTTGACCATATTTGTCTTCCCTTTTTGTCTGGCCCATAACTCTGCCTAGAAAGGCCCTACATGCCCCAAACTTGGTCTGGTCTGCTCATCAGAGGTCCCTCTACGGGCATGTTTTGGATTGGATTTTTTTTTAAATTGACCATATTTGTCTTCCCTTTTTGTCCGGCCCATAACTCTGCCTAGAAAGGCCCTACATGCCCCAAACTTGGTCTGGTCTGCTCATCAGAGGTCCCTCTACGGGCGTGTTTTGGATTGGATTTTAAGATTTTTGACCATATTTGTCTTCCCTTTTTGTCTGGCCCATAACTCTGCCTAGAAAGGCCCTACATGCCCCAAACTTAGTCTGGTCTGCTCATCAGAGGTCCCTCTACGGGCATGTTTTGGATTGGATTTTTTTTTTAAATGACCATATTTGTCTTCCCTTTTTGTCTGGCCAATAACTCTGCCTAGAAAGGCCCTACATGCCCCAAACTTGGTCTGGTCTGCTCATCAGAGTCCCCTCTACGGGCGTGTTTTGGATTGGATTTTAAGATTTTTGACCATATTTGTCTTCCCTTTTTGTCTGGCCCATAACTCTGCCTAGAAAGGCCCTACATGCCCCAAACTTGGTCTGGTCTGCTCATCAGAGGTCCCTCTACGGGCATGTTTTGGATTGGATTAAAAAAAAAAATGACCATATTTGTCTTCCCTTTTTGTCTGGCCAATAACTCTGCCTAGAAAGGCCCTACATGCCCCAAACTTGGTCTGGTCTGCTCATCAGAGTCCCCTCTACGGGCGTGTTTTGGATTGGATTTTAAGATTTTTGACCATATTTGTCTTCCCTTTTTGTCCGGCCCATAACTCTGCCTAGAAAGGCCCTACATGCCCCAAACTTGGTCTGGTCTGCTCATCAGTCCCCTCTACGGGCGTGTTTTGGATTGGATTTTTTTTTTTAAATGACTATATTTGTCTTCCCTTTTTGTCCGGCCCATAACTCTGCCTAGAAAGGCCCTACATGCCCCAAACTTGGTCTGGTCTGCTCATCAGAGGTCCCTCTACGGGCATGTTTTGGATTGGATAAAAAAAAAAATGACCATATTTGTCTTCCCTTTTTGTCCGGCCCATAACTCTGCCTAGAAAGGCCCTACATGCCCCACACTTGGTCTGGTCTGCTCATCAGAGTCCCCTCTACGGGCGTGTTTTGGATTTTAAGATTTTTGACCATATTTGTCTTCCCTTTTTGTCTGGCCCATAACTCTGCCTAGAAAGGCCCTACATGCCCCAAACTTGGTCTGGTCTGCTCATCAGAGTCCCCTCTACGGGCGTGTTTTGGATTGGATTTTTTTTTTTAAATGACCATATTTGTCTTCCCTTTTTGTCCGGCCCATAACTCTGCCTAGAAAGGCCCTACATGCCCCAAACTTGGTCTGGTCTGCTCATCAGAGTCCCCTCTACAGGTATGTTTTGGATTGGATTATAAGATTTTTGACCATATTTGTCTTCCCTTATTGTCCGGCCCATAACTCTGCCTAGAAAGGCCCTACATGCCCCACACTTGGTCTGCTCATCAGAGTCCCCTCTACGGGCGTGTTTTGGATTTTAAGATTTTTGACCATATTTGTCTTCCCTTTTTGTCTGGCCCATAACTCTGCCTAGAAAGGCCCTACATGCCCCAAACTTGGTCTGGTCTGCTCATCAGAGTCCCCTCTACGGGCGTGTTTTGGATTGGATTTTAAGATTTTTGACCATATTTGTCTTCCCTTTTTGTCTGGCCCATAACTCTGCCTAGAAAGGCCCTACATGCCCCAAACTTGGTCTGGTCTGCTCATCAGAGGTCCCTCTACGGGCATGTTTTGGATTGGATTTTTTTTTAAATTGACCATATTTGTCTTCCCTTTTTGTCCGGCCCATAACTCTGCCTAGAAAGGCCCTACATGCCCCAAACTTGGTCTGGTCTGCTCATCAGAGTCCCCTCTACGGGCGTGTTTTGGATTGGATTTTAAGATTTTTGACCATATTTGTCTTCCCTTTTTGTCTGGCCATTAACTCTGCCTAGAAAGGCCCTACATGCCCCAAACTTGGTCTGGTCTGCTCATCAGAGGTCCCTCTACGGGCATGTTTTGGATTGGATAAAAAAAAAAAATGACCATATTTGTCTACCCTTTTTGTCTGGCCCATAACTCTGCCTAGAAAGGCCCTACATGCCCCAAACTTGGTCTGGTCTGCTCATCAGAGTCCCCTCTACGGGCGTGTTTTGGATTGGATTTTAAGATTTTTGACCATATTTGTCTTCCCTTTTTGTCTGGCCCATAACTCTGCCTAGAAAGGCCCTACATGCCCCAAACTTGGTCTGGTCTGCTCATCAGAGTCCCCTCTACGGGCGTGTTTTGGATTGGATTTTTTTTTTTAAATGACCATATTTGTCTTCCCTTTTTGTCCGGCCCATAACTCTGCCTAGAAAGGCCCTACATGCCCCAAACTTGGTCTGGTCTGCTCATCAGAGTCCCCTCTACAGGTATGTTTTGGATTGGATTTTAAGATTTTTGACCATATTTGTCTTCCCTTATTGACCGGCCCATAACTCTGCCTAGAAAGGCCCTACATGCCCCAAACTTGGTCTGGTCTGCTCATCAGAGTCCCCTCTACGGGCGTGTTTTGGATTGGATTTTAAGATTTTTGACCATATTTATCTTCCCTTTTTGTCTGGCCCATAACTCTGCCTAGAAAGGCCCTACATGCCCCAAACTTGGTCTGGTCTGCTCATCAGAGTCCCCTCTACGGGCGTGTTTTGGATTGGATTTTAAGATTTTTGACCATATTTGTCTTCCCTTATTGTCCGGCCCATAACTCTGCCTAGAAAGGCCCTACATGCCCCAAACTTGGTCTGGTCTGCTCATCAGAGTCCCCTCTACGGGCGTGTTTTGGATTGGATTTTTTTTTTTAAATGACCATATTTGTCTTCCCTTTTTGTCCGGCCCATAACTCTGCCTAGAAAGGCCCTACATGCCCCAAACTTGGTCTGGTCTGCTCATCAGAGTCCCCTCTACAGGTATGTTTTGGATTGGATTATAAGATTTTTGACCATATTTGTCTTCCCTTATTGTCCGGCCCATAACTCTGCCTAGAAAGGCCCTACATGCCCCACACTTGGTCTGGTCTGCTCATCAGAGTCCCCTCTACGGGCGTGTTATGGATTTTAAGATTTTTGACCATATTTGTCTTCCCTTTTTGTCCGGCCCATAACTCTGCCTAGAAAGGCCCTACATGCCCCAAACTTGGTCTGGTCTGCTCATCAGAGTCCCCTCTACGGGCGTGTTTTGGATTGGATTTTAAGATTTTTGACCATATTTGTCTTCCCTTTTTGTCTGGCCCATAACTCTGCCTAGAAAGGCCCTACATGCCCCAAACTTGGTCTGGTCTGCTCATCAGAGGTCCCTCTACGGGCATGTTTTGGATTGGATTTTTTTTTAAATTGACCATATTTGTCTTCCCTTTTTGTCCGGCCCATAACTCTGCCTAGAAAGGCCCTACATGCCCCAAACTTGGTCTGGTCTGCTCATCAGAGGTCCCTCTACGGGCGTGTTTTGGATTGGATTTTAAGATTTTTGACCATATTTGTCTTCCCTTTTTGTCTGGCCCATAACTCTGCCTAGAAAGGCCCTACATGCCCCAAACTTGGTCTGGTCTGCTCATCAGAGGTCCCTCTACGGGCGTGTTTTGGATTGGATTTTAAGATTTTTGACCATATTTGTCTTCCCTTTTTGTCCGGCCCATAACTCTGCCTAGAAAGGCCCTACATGCCCCAAACTTGGTCTGGTCTGCTCATCAGAGTCCCCTCTACGGGCGTGTTTTGGATTGGATTTTAAGATTTTTGACCATATTTGTCTTCCCTTTTTGTCTGGCCCATAACTCTGCCTAGAAAGGCCCTACATGCCCCAAACTTGGTCTGGTCTGCTCATCAGAGGTCCCTCTACGGGCATGTTTTGGATTGGATAAAAAAAAAAATGACCATATTTGTCTTCCCTTTTTGTCCGGCCCATAACTCTGCCTAGAAAGGCCCTACATGCCCCAAACTTGGTCTGGTCTGCTCATCAGAGTCCCCTCTACGGGCGTGTTTTGGATTGGATTTTAAGATTTTTGACCATATTTGTCTTCCCTTATTGTCCGGCCCATAACTCTGCCTAGAAAGGCCCTACATGCCCCACACTTGGTCTGGTCTGCTCATCAGAGTCCCCTCTACGGGCGTGTTTTGGATTTTAAGATTTTTGACCATATTTGTCTTCCCTTTTTGTCTGGCCCATAACTCTGCCTAGAAAGGCCCTACATGCCCCAAACTTGGTCTGGTCTGCTCATCAGAGTCCCCTCTACGGGCGTGTTTTGGATTGGATTTTTTTTTTTAAATGACCATATTTGTCTTCCCTTTTTGTCCGGCCCATAACTCTGCCTAGAAAGGCCCTACATGCCCCAAACTTGGTCTGGTCTGCTCATCAGAGTCCCCTCTACAGGTATGTTTTGGATTGGATTATAAGATTTTTGACCATATTTGTCTTCCCTTATTGTCCGGCCCATAACTCTGCCTAGAAAGGCCCTACATGCCCCACACTTGGTCTGCTCATCAGAGTCCCCTCTACGGGCGTGTTTTGGATTTTAAGATTTTTGACCATATTTGTCTTCCCTTTTTGTCTGGCCCATAACTCTGCCTAGAAAGGCCCTACATGCCCCAAACTTGGTCTGGTCTGCTCATCAGAGTCCCCTCTACGGGCGTGTTTTGGATTGGATTTTAAGATTTTTGACCATATTTGTCTTCCCTTTTTGTCTGGCCCATAACTCTGCCTAGAAAGGCCCTACATGCCCCAAACTTAGTCTGGTCTGCTCATCAGAGGTCCCTCTACGGGCATGTTTTGGATTGGATTTAAAAAAAAAATGACCATATTTGTCTTCCCTTTTTGTCTGGCCCATAACTCTGCCTAGAAAGGCCCTACATGCCCCAAACTTGGTCTGGTCTGCTCATCAGAGGTCCCTCTACGGGCATGTTTTGGATTGGATTTTTTTTTTAATTGACCATATTTGTCTTCCCTTTTTGTCCGGCCCATAACTCTGCCTAGAAAGGCCCTACATGCCCCAAACTTGGTCTGGTCTGCTCATCAGAGTCCCCTCTACGGGCGTGTTTTGGATTGGATTTTAAGATTTTTGACCATATTTGTCTTCCCTTTTTGTCTGGCCCATAACTCTGCCTAGAAAGGCCCTACATGCCCCAAACTTGGTCTGGTCTGCTCATCAGAGGTCCCTCTACGGGCATGTTTTGGATTGGATTTTTAAAAAAAATGACCATATTTGTCTTCCCTTTTTGTCCGGCCCATAACTCTGCCTAGAAAGGCCCTACATGCCCCAAACTTGGTCTGGTCTGCTCATCAGAGTCCCCTCTACGGGCGTGTTTTGGATTGGATTTTAAGATTTTTGACCATATTTGTCTTCCCTTTTTGTCTGGCCCATAACTCTGCCTAGAAAGGCCCTACATGCCCCAAACTTGGTCTGGTCTGCTCATCAGAGTCCCCTCTACGGGCGTGTTTTGGATTGGATTTTAAGATTTTTGACCATATTTGTCTTCCCTTTTTGTCTGGCCCATAACTCTGCCTAGAAAGGCCCTACATGCCCCAAACTTGGTCTGGTCTGCTCATCAGAGGTCCCTCTACGGGGATGTTTTGGATTGGATTTTTTTTTTAATTGACCATATTTGTCTTCCCTTTTTGTCCGGCCCATAACTCTGCCTAGAAAGGCCCTACATGCCCCAAACTTGGTCTGGTCTGCTCATCAGAGTCCCCTCTACGGGCGTGTTTTGGATTGGATTTTAAGATTTTTGACCATATTTGTCTTCCCTTTTTGTCTGGCCCATAACTCTGCCTAGAAAGGCCCTACATGCCCCAAACTTGGTCTGGTCTGCTCATCAGAGGTCCCTCTACGGGCATGTTTTGGATTGGATAAAAAAAAAATGACCATATTTGTCTTCCCTTTTTGTCCGGCCCATAACTCTGCCTAGAAAGGCCCTACATGCCCCAAACTTGGTCTGGTCTGCTCATCAGAGTCCCCTCTACGGGCATGTTTTGGATTGGATTTTAAGATTTTTGACCATATTTGTCTTCCCTTTTTGTCTGGCCCATAACTCTGCCTAGAAAGGCCCTACATGCCCCAAACTTAGTCTGGTCTGCTCATCAGAGGTCCCTCTACGGGCATGTTTTGGATTGGATAAAAAAAAAATGACCATATTTGTCTTCCCTTTTTGTCCGGCCCATAACTCTGCCTAGAAAGGCCCTACATGCCCCAAACTTGGTCTGGTCTGCTCATCAGAGTCCCCTCTACGGGCATGTTTTGGATTGGATTTTAAGATTTTTGACCATATTTGTCTTCCCTTTTTGTCTGGCCCATGAATCTGCCTAGAAAGGCCCTACATGCCCCAAACTTGGTCTGGTCTGCTCATCAGAGTCCCCTCTACGGGCGTGTTTTGGATTGGATTTTAAGATTTTTGACCATATTTGTCTTCCCTTTTTGTCTGGCCCATAACTCTGCCTAGAAAGGCCCTACATGCCCCAAACTTGGTCTGGTCTGCTCATCAGAGGTCCCTCTACGGGCATGTTTTGGATTGGATTTTTTTTTAAATTGACCATATTTGTCTTCCCTTTTTGTCTGGCCAATAACTCTGCCTAGAAAGGCCCTACATGCCCCAAACTTGGTCTGGTCTGCTCATCAGAGTCCCCTCTACGGGCGTGTTTTGGATTGGATTTTAAGATTTTTGACCATATTTGTCTTCCCTTTTTGTCTGGCCCATAACTCTGCCTAGAAAGGCCCTACATGCCCCAAACTTGGTCTGGTCTGCTCATCAGAGGTCCCTCTACGGGCATGTTTTGGATTGGATTAAAAAAAAAAATGACCATATTTGTCTTCCCTTTTTGTCTGGCCAATAACTCTGCCTAGAAAGGCCCTACATGCCCCAAACTTGGTCTGGTCTGCTCATCAGAGTCCCCTCTACGGGCGTGTTTTGGATTGGATTTTAAGATTTTTGACCATATTTGTCTTCCCTTTTTGTCCGGCCCATAACTCTGCCTAGAAAGGCCCTACATGCCCCAAACTTGGTCTGGTCTGCTCATCAGTCCCCTCTACGGGCGTGTTTTGGATTGGATTTTTTTTTTTAAATGACTATATTTGTCTTCCCTTTTTGTCCGGCCCATAACTCTGCCTAGAAAGGCCCTACATGCCCCAAACTTGGTCTGGTCTGCTCATCAGAGGTCCCTCTACGGGCATGTTTTGGATTGGATAAAAAAAAAAATGACCATATTTGTCTTCCCTTTTTGTCCGGCCCATAACTCTGCCTAGAAAGGCCCTACATGCCCCACACTTGGTCTGGTCTGCTCATCAGAGTCCCCTCTACGGGCGTGTTTTGGATTTTAAGATTTTTGACCATATTTGTCTTCCCTTTTTGTCTGGCCCATAACTCTGCCTAGAAAGGCCCTACATGCCCCAAACTTGGTCTGGTCTGCTCATCAGAGTCCCCTCTACGGGCGTGTTTTGGATTGGATTTTTTTTTTTAAATGACCATATTTGTCTTCCCTTTTTGTCCGGCCCATAACTCTGCCTAGAAAGGCCCTACATGCCCCAAACTTGGTCTGGTCTGCTCATCAGAGTCCCCTCTACAGGTATGTTTTGGATTGGATTATAAGATTTTTGACCATATTTGTCTTCCCTTATTGTCCGGCCCATAACTCTGCCTAGAAAGGCCCTACATGCCCCAAACTTGGTCTGGTCTGCTCATCAGAGTCCCCTCTACAGGTATGTTTTGGATTGGATTTTAAGATTTTTGACCATATTTGTCTTCCCTTATTGACCGGCCCATAACTCTGCCTAGAAAGGCCCTACATGCCCCAAACTTGGTCTGGTCTGCTCATCAGAGTCCCCTCTACGGGCGTGTTTTGGATTGGATTTTAAGATTTTTGACCATATTTATCTTCCCTTTTTGTCTGGCCCATAACTCTGCCTAGAAAGGCCCTACATGCCCCAAACTTGGTCTGGTCTGCTCATCAGAGTCCCCTCTACGGGCGTGTTTTGGATTGGATTTTAAGATTTTTGACCATATTTGTCTTCCCTTATTGTCCGGCCCATAACTCTGCCTAGAAAGGCCCTACATGCCCCAAACTTGGTCTGGTCTGCTCATCAGAGTCCCCTCTACGGGCGTGTTTTGGATTGGATTTTTTTTTTTAAATGACCATATTTGTCTTCCCTTTTTGTCCGGCCCATAACTCTGCCTAGAAAGGCCCTACATGCCCCAAACTTGGTCTGGTCTGCTCATCAGAGTCCCCTCTACAGGTATGTTTTGGATTGGATTATAAGATTTTTGACCATATTTGTCTTCCCTTATTGTCCGGCCCATAACTCTGCCTAGAAAGGCCCTACATGCCCCACACTTGGTCTGGTCTGCTCATCAGAGTCCCCTCTACGGGCGTGTTATGGATTTTAAGATTTTTGACCATATTTGTCTTCCCTTTTTGTCCGGCCCATAACTCTGCCTAGAAAGGCCCTACATGCCCCAAACTTGGTCTGGTCTGCTCATCAGAGTCCCCTCTACGGGCGTGTTTTGGATTGGATTTTAAGATTTTTGACCATATTTGTCTTCCCTTTTTGTCTGGCCCATAACTCTGCCTAGAAAGGCCCTACATGCCCCAAACTTGGTCTGGTCTGCTCATCAGAGGTCCCTCTACGGGCATGTTTTGGATTGGATTTTTTTTTAAATTGACCATATTTGTCTTCCCTTTTTGTCCGGCCCATAACTCTGCCTAGAAAGGCCCTACATGCCCCAAACTTGGTCTGGTCTGCTCATCAGAGGTCCCTCTACGGGCGTGTTTTGGATTGGATTTTAAGATTTTTGACCATATTTGTCTTCCCTTTTTGTCTGGCCCATAACTCTGCCTAGAAAGGCCCTACATGCCCCAAACTTGGTCTGGTCTGCTCATCAGAGGTCCCTCTACGGGCGTGTTTTGGATTGGATTTTAAGATTTTTGACCATATTTGTCTTCCCTTTTTGTCCGGCCATTAACTCTGCCTAGAAAGGCCCTACATGCCCCAAACTTGGTCTGGTCTGCTCATCAGAGTCCCCTCTACGGGCGTGTTTTGGATTGGATTTTAAGATTTTTGACCATATTTGTCTTCCCTTTTTGTCTGGCCCATAACTCTGCCTAGAAAGGCCCTACATGCCCCAAACTTGGTCTGGTCTGCTCATCAGAGGTCCCTCTACGGGCATGTTTTGGATTGGATTTTTTTTTAAATTGACCATATTTGTCTTCCCTTTTTGTCCGGCCCATAACTCTGCCTAGAAAGGCCCTACATGCCCCAAACTTGGTCTGGTCTGCTCATCAGAGGTCCCTCTACGGGCGTGTTTTGGATTGGATTTTAAGATTTTTGACCATATTTGTCTTCCCTTTTTGTCTGGCCCATAACTCTGCCTAGAAAGGCCCTACATGCCCCAAACTTGGTCTGGTCTGCTCATCAGAGGTCCCTCTACGGGCGTGTTTTGGATTGGATTTTAAGATTTTTGACCATATTTGTCTTCCCTTTTTGTCCGGCCATTAACTCTGCCTAGAAAGGCCCTACATGCCCCAAACTTGGTCTGGTCTGCTCATCAGAGTCCCCTCTACGGGCGTGTTTTGGATTGGATTTTAAGATTTTTGACCATATTTGTCTTCCCTTTTTGTCTGGCCCATAACTCTGCCTAGAAAGGCCCTACATGCCCCAAACTTGGTCTGGTCTGCTCATCAGAGGTCCCTCTACGGGCATGTTTTGGATTGGATAAAAAAAAAAATGACCATATTTGTCTTCCCTTTTTGTCCGGCCCATAACTCTGCCTAGAAAGGCCCTACATGCCCCAAACTTGGTCTGGTCTGCTCATCAGAGTCCCCTCTACGGGCGTGTTTTGGATTGGATTTTAAGATTTTTGACCATATTTGTCTTCCCTTATTGTCCGGCCCATAACTCTGCCTAGAAAGGCCCTACATGCCCCACACTTGGTCTGGTCTGCTCATCAGAGTCCCCTCTACGGGCGTGTTTTGGATTTTAAGATTTTTGACCATATTTGTCTTCCCTTTTTGTCTGGCCCATAACTCTGCCTAGAAAGGCCCTACATGCCCCAAACTTGGTCTGGTCTGCTCATCAGAGTCCCCTCTACAGGTATGTTTTGGATTGGATTATAAGATTTTTGACCATATTTGTCTTCCCTTATTGTCCGGCCCATAACTCTGCCTAGAAAGGCCCTACATGCCCCAAACTTGGTCTGGTCTGCTCATCAGAGGTCCCTCTACGGGCATGTTTTGGATTGGATTTTTTTTTAAATTGACCATATTTGTCTTCCCTTTTTGTCCGGCCCATAACTCTGCCTAGAAAGGCCCTACATGCCCCAAACTTGGTCTGGTCTGCTCATCAGAGGTCCCTCTACGGGCGTGTTTTGGATTGGATTTTAAGATTTTTGACCATATTTGTCTTCCCTTTTTGTCTGGCCCATAACTCTGCCTAGAAAGGCCCTACATGCCCCAAACTTGGTCTGGTCTGCTCATCAGAGGTCCCTCTACGGGCGTGTTTTGGATTGGATTTTAAGATTTTTGACCATATTTGTCTTCCCTTTTTGTCCGGCCCATAACTCTGCCTAGAAAGGCCCTACATGCCCCAAACTTGGTCTGGTCTGCTCATCAGAGTCCCCTCTACGGGCGTGTTTTGGATTGGATTTTAAGATTTTTGACCATATTTGTCTTCCCTTTTTGTCTGGCCCATAACTCTGCCTAGAAAGGCCCTACATGCCCCAAACTTGGTCTGGTCTGCTCATCAGAGGTCCCTCTACGGGCATGTTTTGGATTGGATAAAAAAAAAAATGACCATATTTGTCTTCCCTTTTTGTCCGGCCCATAACTCTGCCTAGAAAGGCCCTACATGCCCCAAACTTGGTCTGGTCTGCTCATCAGAGTCCCCTCTACGGGCGTGTTTTGGATTGGATTTTAAGATTTTTGACCATATTTGTCTTCCCTTATTGTCCGGCCCATAACTCTGCCTAGAAAGGCCCTACATGCCCCACACTTGGTCTGGTCTGCTCATCAGAGTCCCCTCTACGGGCGTGTTTTGGATTTTAAGATTTTTGACCATATTTGTCTTCCCTTTTTGTCTGGCCCATAACTCTGCCTAGAAAGGCCCTACATGCCCCAAACTTGGTCTGGTCTGCTCATCAGAGTCCCCTCTACGGGCGTGTTTTGGATTGGATTTTTTTTTTTAAATGACCATATTTGTCTTCCCTTTTTGTCCGGCCCATAACTCTGCCTAGAAAGGCCCTACATGCCCCAAACTTGGTCTGGTCTGCTCATCAGAGTCCCCTCTACAGGTATGTTTTGGATTGGATTATAAGATTTTTGACCATATTTGTCTTCCCTTATTGTCCGGCCCATAACTCTGCCTAGAAAGGCCCTACATGCCCCACACTTGGTCTGCTCATCAGAGTCCCCTCTACGGGCGTGTTTTGGATTTTAAGATTTTTGACCATATTTGTCTTCCCTTTTTGTCTGGCCCATAACTCTGCCTAGAAAGGCCCTACATGCCCCAAACTTGGTCTGGTCTGCTCATCAGAGTCCCCTCTACGGGCGTGTTTTGGATTGGATTTTAAGATTTTTGACCATATTTGTCTTCCCTTTTTGTCTGGCCCATAACTCTGCCTAGAAAGGCCCTACATGCCCCAAACTTGGTCTGGTCTGCTCATCAGAGGTCCCTCTACGGGCATGTTTTGGATTGGATTTTTTTTTAAATTGACCATATTTGTCTTCCCTTTTTGTCCGGCCCATAACTCTGCCTAGAAAGGCCCTACATGCCCCAAACTTGGTCTGGTCTGCTCATCAGAGTCCCCTCTACGGGCGTGTTTTGGATTGGATTTTAAGATTTTTGACCATATTTGTCTTCCCTTTTTGTCTGGCCATTAACTCTGCCTAGAAAGGCCCTACATGCCCCAAACTTGGTCTGGTCTGCTCATCAGAGGTCCCTCTACGGGCATGTTTTGGATTGGATAAAAAAAAAAAATGACCATATTTGTCTACCCTTTTTGTCTGGCCCATAACTCTGCCTAGAAAGGCCCTACATGCCCCAAACTTGGTCTGGTCTGCTCATCAGAGTCCCCTCTACGGGCGTGTTTTGGATTGGATTTTAAGATTTTTGACCATATTTGTCTTCCCTTATTGTCCGGCCCATAACTCTGCCTAGAAAGGCCCTACATGCCCCACACTTGGTCTGGTCTGCTCATCAGAGTCCCCTCTACGGGCGTGTTTTGGATTTTAAGATTTTTGACCATATTTGTCTTCCCTTTTTGTCTGGCCCATAACTCTGCCTAGAAAGGCCCTACATGCCCCAAACTTGGTCTGGTCTGCTCATCAGAGTCCCCTCTACGGGCGTGTTTTGGATTGGATTTTTTTTTTTAAATGACCATATTTGTCTTCCCTTTTTGTCCGGCCCATAACTCTGCCTAGAAAGGCCCTACATGCCCCAAACTTGGTCTGGTCTGCTCATCAGAGTCCCCTCTACAGGTATGTTTTGGATTGGATTATAAGATTTTTGACCATATTTGTCTTCCCTTATTGTCCGGCCCATAACTCTGCCTAGAAAGGCCCTACATGCCCCACACTTGGTCTGCTCATCAGAGTCCCCTCTACGGGCGTGTTTTGGATTTTAAGATTTTTGACCATATTTGTCTTCCCTTTTTGTCTGGCCCATAACTCTGCCTAGAAAGGCCCTACATGCCCCAAACTTGGTCTGGTCTGCTCATCAGAGTCCCCTCTACGGGCGTGTTTTGGATTGGATTTTAAGATTTTTGACCATATTTGTCTTCCCTTTTTGTCTGGCCCATAACTCTGCCTAGAAAGGCCCTACATGCCCCAAACTTGGTCTGGTCTGCTCATCAGAGGTCCCTCTACGGGCATGTTTTGGATTGGATTTTTTTTTAAATTGACCATATTTGTCTTCCCTTTTTGTCCGGCCCATAACTCTGCCTAGAAAGGCCCTACATGCCCCAAACTTGGTCTGGTCTGCTCATCAGAGTCCCCTCTACGGGCGTGTTTTGGATTGGATTTTAAGATTTTTGACCATATTTGTCTTCCCTTTTTGTCTGGCCATTAACTCTGCCTAGAAAGGCCCTACATGCCCCAAACTTGGTCTGGTCTGCTCATCAGAGGTCCCTCTACGGGCATGTTTTGGATTGGATAAAAAAAAAAAATGACCATATTTGTCTACCCTTTTTGTCTGGCCCATAACTCTGCCTAGAAAGGCCCTACATGCCCCAAACTTGGTCTGGTCTGCTCATCAGAGTCCCCTCTACGGGCGTGTTTTGGATTGGATTTTAAGATTTTTGACCATATTTGTCTTCCCTTTTTGTCTGGCCCATAACTCTGCCTAGAAAGGCCCTACATGCCCCAAACTTGGTCTGGTCTGCTCATCAGAGTCCCCTCTACGGGCGTGTTTTGGATTGGATTTTTTTTTTTAAATGACCATATTTGTCTTCCCTTTTTGTCCGGCCCATAACTCTGCCTAGAAAGGCCCTACATGCCCCAAACTTGGTCTGGTCTGCTCATCAGAGTCCCCTCTACAGGTATGTTTTGGATTGGATTTTAAGATTTTTGACCATATTTGTCTTCCCTTATTGACCGGCCCATAACTCTGCCTAGAAAGGCCCTACATGCCCCAAACTTGGTCTGGTCTGCTCATCAGAGTCCCCTCTACGGGCGTGTTTTGGATTGGATTTTAAGATTTTTGACCATATTTATCTTCCCTTTTTGTCTGGCCCATAACTCTGCCTAGAAAGGCCCTACATGCCCCAAACTTGGTCTGGTCTGCTCATCAGAGTCCCCTCTACGGGCGTGTTTTGGATTGGATTTTTTTTTTTAAATGACCATATTTGTCTTCCCTTTTTGTCCGGCCCATAACTCTGCCTAGAAAGGCCCTACATGCCCCAAACTTGGTCTGGTCTGCTCATCAGAGTCCCCTCTACAGGTATGTTTTGGATTGGATTATAAGATTTTTGACCATATTTGTCTTCCCTTATTGTCCGGCCCATAACTCTGCCTAGAAAGGCCCTACATGCCCCACACTTGGTCTGCTCATCAGAGTCCCCTCTACGGGCGTGTTTTGGATTTTAAGATTTTTGACCATATTTGTCTTCCCTTTTTGTCTGGCCCATAACTCTGCCTAGAAAGGCCCTACATGCCCCAAACTTGGTCTGGTCTGCTCATCAGAGTCCCCTCTACGGGCGTGTTTTGGATTGGATTTTAAGATTTTTGACCATATTTGTCTTCCCTTTTTGTCTGGCCCATAACTCTGCCTAGAAAGGCCCTACATGCCCCAAACTTGGTCTGGTCTGCTCATCAGAGGTCCCTCTACGGGCATGTTTTGGATTGGATTTTTTTTTAAATTGACCATATTTGTCTTCCCTTTTTGTCCGGCCCATAACTCTGCCTAGAAAGGCCCTACATGCCCCAAACTTGGTCTGGTCTGCTCATCAGAGTCCCCTCTACGGGCGTGTTTTGGATTGGATTTTAAGATTTTTGACCATATTTGTCTTCCCTTTTTGTCTGGCCATTAACTCTGCCTAGAAAGGCCCTACATGCCCCAAACTTGGTCTGGTCTGCTCATCAGAGGTCCCTCTACGGGCATGTTTTGGATTGGATAAAAAAAAAAAATGACCATATTTGTCTACCCTTTTTGTCTGGCCCATAACTCTGCCTAGAAAGGCCCTACATGCCCCAAACTTGGTCTGGTCTGCTCATCAGAGTCCCCTCTACGGGCGTGTTTTGGATTGGATTTTAAGATTTTTGACCATATTTGTCTTCCCTTTTTGTCTGGCCCATAACTCTGCCTAGAAAGGCCCTACATGCCCCAAACTTGGTCTGGTCTGCTCATCAGAGTCCCCTCTACGGGCGTGTTTTGGATTGGATTTTTTTTTTTAAATGACCATATTTGTCTTCCCTTTTTGTCCGGCCCATAACTCTGCCTAGAAAGGCCCTACATGCCCCAAACTTGGTCTGGTCTGCTCATCAGAGTCCCCTCTACAGGTATGTTTTGGATTGGATTTTAAGATTTTTGACCATATTTGTCTTCCCTTATTGACCGGCCCATAACTCTGCCTAGAAAGGCCCTACATGCCCCAAACTTGGTCTGGTCTGCTCATCAGAGTCCCCTCTACGGGCGTGTTTTGGATTGGATTTTAAGATTTTTGACCATATTTATCTTCCCTTTTTGTCTGGCCCATAACTCTGCCTAGAAAGGCCCTACATGCCCCAAACTTGGTCTGGTCTGCTCATCAGAGTCCCCTCTACGGGCGTGTTTTGGATTGGATTTTAAGATTTTTGACCATATTTGTCTTCCCTTATTGTCCGGCCCATAACTCTGCCTAGAAAGGCCCTACATGCCCCAAACTTGGTCTGGTCTGCTCATCAGAGTCCCCTCTACGGGCGTGTTTTGGATTGGATTTTTTTTTTTAAATGACCATATTTGTCTTCCCTTTTTGTCCGGCCCATAACTCTGCCTAGAAAGGCCCTACATGCCCCAAACTTGGTCTGGTCTGCTCATCAGAGTCCCCTCTACAGGTATGTTTTGGATTGGATTATAAGATTTTTGACCATATTTGTCTTCCCTTATTGTCCGGCCCATAACTCTGCCTAGAAAGGCCCTACATGCCCCAAACTTGGTCTGGTCTGCTCATCAGAGTCCCCTCTACGGGCGTGTTTTGGATTGGATTTTAAGATTTTTGACCATATTTATCTTCCCTTTTTGTCTGGCCCATAACTCTGCCTAGAAAGGCCCTACATGCCCCAAACTTGGTCTGGTCTGCTCATCAGAGTCCCCTCTACGGGCGTGTTTTGTATTTTAAGATTTTTGACCATATTTGTCTTCCCTTTTTGTCTGGCCCATAACTCTGCCTAGAAAGGCCCTACATGCCCCAAACTTGG
This sequence comes from Osmerus eperlanus, assembly GCF_963692335.1. NCBI lineage: Eukaryota > Metazoa > Chordata > Actinopteri > Osmeriformes > Osmeridae > Osmerus > Osmerus eperlanus. The sequence goes on from NC_085025.1 coordinate 56,028, forward strand.
TCTGGTCTGCTCATCAGAGTCCCCTCTACAGGTATGTTTTGGATTGGATTTTAAGATTTTTGACCATATTTGTCTTCCCTTATTGACCGGCCCATAACTCTGCCTAGAAAGGCCCTACATGCCCCAAACTTGGTCTGGTCTGCTCATCAGAGTCCCCTCTACGGGCGTGTTTTGGATTGGATTTTAAGATTTTTTACCATATTTATCTTCCCTTTTTGTCTGGCCCATAACTCTGCCTAGAAAGGCCCTACATGCCCCAAACTTGGTCTGGTCTGCTCATCAGAGTCCCCTCTACGGGCGTGTTTTGGATTGGATTTTAAGATTTTTGACCATATTTGTCTTCCCTTATTGTCCGGCCCATAACTCTGCCTAGAAAAGGCCCTACATGCCCCAAACTTGGTCTGGTCTGCTCATCAGAGTCCCCTCTACGGGCGTGTTTTGGATTTTAAGATTTTTGACCATATTTGTCTTCCCTTTTTGTCTGGCCCATAACTCTGCCTAGAAAGGCCCTACATGCCCCAAACTTGGTCTGGTCTGCTCATCAGAGTCCCCTCTACGGGCGTGTTTTGGATTGGATTTTAAGATTTTTGACCATATTTATCTTCCCTTTTTGTCTGGCCCATAACTCTGCCTAGAAAGGCCCTACATGCCCCAAACTTGGTCTGGTCTGCTCATCAGAGTCCCCTCTACGGGCGTGTTTTGGATTGTATTTTAAGATTTTTGACCATATTTGTCTTCCCTTTTTGTCTGGCCCATAACTCTGCCTAGAAAGGCCCTACATGCCCCAAACTTGGTCTGGTCTGCTCATCAGAGTCCCCTCTACGGGCATGTTTTGGATTGGATTTTTTTACCATATTTGTCTTCCCTTTTTGTCCAGCCCATAACTCTGCCTAGAAAGGCCCTACATGCCCCAAACTTGGTCTGGTCTGCTCATCAGAGTCCCCTCTACGGGCGTGTTTTGGATTGGATTTTAAGATTTTTGACCATATTTGTCTTCCCTTTTTGTCCGGCCCATAACTCTGCCTAGAAAGGCCCTACATGCCGCAAAGTTGGTCTGGTCTGCTCATCAGAGTCCACTCTACGGGCATGTTTTGGATTGGATTTTTAGATTTTTTTACCATATTTGTCTTCCCTTTTTGTCCAGCCCATAACTCTGCCTAGAAAGGCCCTACATGCCCCACACTTGGTCTGGTCTGCTCATCAGAGTCCCCTCTACGGGCGTGTTTTGGATTTTAAGATTTTTGACCATATTTGTCTTCCCTTTTTGTCTGGCCCATAACTCTGCCTAGAAAGGCCCTACATGCCCCAAACTTGGTCTGGTCTGCTCATCAGAGTCCCCTCTACAGGTATGTTTTGGATTGGATTTTAAGATTTTTGACCATATTTGTCTTCCCTTATTGACCGGCCCATAACTCTGCCTAGAAAGGCCCTACATGCCCCAAACTTGGTCTGGTCTGCTCATCAGAGTCCCCTCTACGGGCGTGTTTTGGATTGGATTTTAAGATTTTTGACCATATTTGTCTTCCCTTTTTGTCCGGCCCATAACTCTGCCTAGAAAGGCCCTACATGCCCCAAACTTGGTCTGGTCTGCTCATCAGAGTCTCCTCTACGGGCGTGTTTTGGATTGGATTTTAAGATTTTTGACCATATTTGTCTTCCCTTTTTGTCTGGCCCATAACTCTGCCTAGAAAGGCCCTACATGCCCCAAACTTGGTCTGGTCTGCTCATCAGAGGTCCCTCTACGGGCATGTTTTGGATTGGATAAAAAAAATAAATGACCATATTTGTCTACCCTTTTTGTCTGGCCCATAACTCTGCCTAGAAAGGCCCTACATGCCCCAAACTTGGTCTGGTCTGCTCATCAGAGTCCCCTTTACGGGCGTGTTTTGGATTGGATTTTAAGATTTTTGACCATATTTGTCTTCCCTTTTTGTCTGGCCCATAACTCTGCCTAGAAAGGCCCTACATGCCCCAAACTTGGTCTGGTCTGCTCATCAGAGTCCCCTCTACGGGCGTGTTTTGGATTGGATTTTAAGATTTTTGACCATATTTGTCTTACCTTTTTGTCTGGCCCATAACTCTGCCTAGAAAGGCCCTACATGCCCCAAACTTGGTCTGGTCTGCTCATCAGAGGTCCCTCTACGGGCATGTTTTGGATTGGACTTTTTTTTTAATTGACCATATTTGTCTTCCCTTTTTGTCCGGCCCATAACTCTGCCTAGAAAGGCCCTACATGCCCCAAACTTGGTCTGGTCTGCTCATCAGAGTCCCCTCTACGGGCGTGTTTTGGATTGGATTTTAAGATTTTTTACCATATTTGTCTTCCCTTTTTGTCTGGCCCATAACTCTGCCTAGAAAGGCCCTACATGCCCCAAACTTGGTCTGGTCTGCTCATCAGAGGTCCCTCTACGGGCATGTTTTGGATTGGATTTTAAAAAAAAATGACCATATTTGTCTTCCCTTTTTGTCTGGCCCATAACTCTGCCTAGAAAGGCCCTACATGCCCCAAACTTGGTCTGGTCTGCTCATCAGAGGTCCCTCTACGGGCATGTTTTGGATTGGACTTTTTTTTTAATTGACCATATTTGTCTTCCCTTTTTGTCCGGCCCATAACTCTGCCTAGAAAGGCCCTACATGCCCCAAACTTGGTCTGGTCTGCTCATCAGAGTCCCCTCTACGGGCGTGTTTTGGATTGGATTTTAAGATTTTTGACCATATTTGTCTTCCCTTTTTGTCTGGCCCATAACTCTGCCTAGAAAGGCCCTACATGCCCCAAACTTGGTCTGGTCTGCTCATCAGAGGTCCCTCTACGGGCATGTTTTGGATTGGATTTTTTTTTAAATTGACCATATTTGTCTTCCCTTTTTGTCTGGCCCATAACTCTGCCTAGAAAGGCCCTACATGCCCCAAACTTGGTCTGGTCTGCTCATCAGAGTCCCCTCTACGGGCGTGTTTTGGATTGGATTTTAAGATTTTTGACCATATTTGTCTTCCCTTATTGTCCGGCCCATAACTCTGCCTAGAAAAGGCCCTACATGCCCCAAACTTGGTCTGGTCTGCTCATCAGAGTCCCCTCTACGGGCGTGTTTTGGATTTTAAGATTTTTGACCATATTTGTCTTCCCTTTTTGTCTGGCCCATAACTCTGCCTAGAAAGGCCCTACATGCCCCAAACTTGGTCTGGTCTGCTCATCAGAGTCCCCTCTACGGGCGTGTTTTGGATTGGATTTTAAGATTTTTGACCATATTTATCTTCCCTTTTTGTCTGGCCCATAACTCTGCCTAGAAAGGCCCTACATGCCCCAAACTTGGTCTGGTCTGCTCATCAGAGTCCCCTCTACGGGCGTGTTTTGGATTGTATTTTAAGATTTTTGACCATATTTGTCTTCCCTTTTTGTCTGGCCCATAACTCTGCCTAGAAAGGCCCTACATGCCCCAAACTTGGTCTGGTCTGCTCATCAGAGTCCCCTCTACGGGCATGTTTTGGATTGGATTTTTTTACCATATTTGTCTTCCCTTTTTGTCCAGCCCATAACTCTGCCTAGAAAGGCCCTACATGCCCCAAACTTGGTCTGGTCTGCTCATCAGAGTCCCCTCTACGGGCGTGTTTTGGATTGGATTTTAAGATTTTTGACCATATTTGTCTTCCCTTTTTGTCCGGCCCATAACTCTGCCTAGAAAGGCCCTACATGCCGCAAAGTTGGTCTGGTCTGCTCATCAGAGTCCACTCTACGGGCATGTTTTGGATTGGATTTTTAGATTTTTTTACCATATTTGTCTTCCCTTTTTGTCCAGCCCATAACTCTGCCTAGAAAGGCCCTACATGCCCCACACTTGGTCTGGTCTGCTCATCAGAGTCCCCTCTACGGGCGTGTTTTGGATTTTAAGATTTTTGACCATATTTGTCTTCCCTTTTTGTCTGGCCCATAACTCTGCCTAGAAAGGCCCTACATGCCCCAAACTTGGTCTGGTCTGCTCATCAGAGTCCCCTCTACAGGTATGTTTTGGATTGGATTTTAAGATTTTTGACCATATTTGTCTTCCCTTATTGACCGGCCCATAACTCTGCCTAGAAAGGCCCTACATGCCCCAAACTTGGTCTGGTCTGCTCATCAGAGTCCCCTCTACGGGCGTGTTTTGGATTGGATTTTAAGATTTTTGACCATATTTGTCTTCCCTTTTTGTCCGGCCCATAACTCTGCCTAGAAAGGCCCTACATGCCCCAAACTTGGTCTGGTCTGCTCATCAGAGTCTCCTCTACGGGCGTGTTTTGGATTGGATTTTAAGATTTTTGACCATATTTGTCTTCCCTTTTTGTCTGGCCCATAACTCTGCCTAGAAAGGCCCTACATGCCCCAAACTTGGTCTGGTCTGCTCATCAGAGGTCCCTCTACGGGCATGTTTTGGATTGGATAAAAAAAATAAATGACCATATTTGTCTACCCTTTTTGTCTGGCCCATAACTCTGCCTAGAAAGGCCCTACATGCCCCAAACTTGGTCTGGTCTGCTCATCAGAGTCCCCTTTACGGGCGTGTTTTGGATTGGATTTTAAGATTTTTGACCATATTTGTCTTCCCTTTTTGTCTGGCCCATAACTCTGCCTAGAAAGGCCCTACATGCCCCAAACTTGGTCTGGTCTGCTCATCAGAGTCCCCTCTACGGGCGTGTTTTGGATTGGATTTTAAGATTTTTGACCATATTTGTCTTACCTTTTTGTCTGGCCCATAACTCTGCCTAGAAAGGCCCTACATGCCCCAAACTTGGTCTGGTCTGCTCATCAGAGGTCCCTCTACGGGCATGTTTTGGATTGGACTTTTTTTTTAATTGACCATATTTGTCTTCCCTTTTTGTCCGGCCCATAACTCTGCCTAGAAAGGCCCTACATGCCCCAAACTTGGTCTGGTCTGCTCATCAGAGTCCCCTCTACGGGCGTGTTTTGGATTGGATTTTAAGATTTTTTACCATATTTGTCTTCCCTTTTTGTCTGGCCCATAACTCTGCCTAGAAAGGCCCTACATGCCCCAAACTTGGTCTGGTCTGCTCATCAGAGGTCCCTCTACGGGCATGTTTTGGATTGGATTTTAAAAAAAATGACCATATTTGTCTTCCCTTTTTGTCTGGCCCATAACTCTGCCTAGAAAGGCCCTACATGCCCCAAACTTGGTCTGGTCTGCTCATCAGAGGTCCCTCTACGGGCATGTTTTGGATTGGACTTTTTTTTTAATTGACCATATTTGTCTTCCCTTTTTGTCCGGCCCATAACTCTGCCTAGAAAGGCCCTACATGCCCCAAACTTGGTCTGGTCTGCTCATCAGAGTCCCCTCTACGGGCGTGTTTTGGATTGGATTTTAAGATTTTTGACCATATTTGTCTTCCCTTTTTGTCTGGCCCATAACTCTGCCTAGAAAGGCCCTACATGCCCCAAACTTGGTCTGGTCTGCTCATCAGAGGTCCCTCTACGGGCATGTTTTGGATTGGATTTTTTTTTAAATTGACCATATTTGTCTTCCCTTTTTGTCTGGCCCATAACTCTGCCTAGAAAGGCCCTACATGCCCCAAACTTGGTCTGGTCTGCTCATCAGAGTCCCCTCTACGGGCATGTTTTGGATTGGATTTTTTTTTTAATTGACCATATTTGTCTTCCCTTTTTGTCTGGCCCATAACTCTGCCTAGAAAGGCCCTACATGCCCCAAACTTGGTCTGGTCTGCTCATCAGAGGTCCCTCTACGGGCATGTTTTGGATTGGATACAAAAAAAAATTACCATATTTGTCTTCCCTTTTTGTCCGGCCCATAACTCTGCCTAGAAAGGCCCTACATGCCCCAAACTTGGTCTGGTCTGCTCATCAGAGTCCCCTCTACGGGCATGTTTTGGATTGGATTTTAAGATTTTTGACCATATTTGTCTTCCCTTTTTGTCTGGCCCATAACTCTGCCTAGAAAGGCCCTACATGCCCCAAACTTGGTCTGGTCTGCTCATCAGAGGTCCCTCTACGGGCATGTTTTGGATTGGATTTAAAAAAAAAATGACCATATTTGTCTTCCCTTTTTGTCTGGCCCATAACTCTGCCTAGAAAGGCCCTACATGCCCCAAACTTGGTCTGGTCTGCTCATCAGAGGTCCCTCTACGGGCATGTTTTGGATTGGATTTTTTTTTTAATTGACCATATTTGTCTTCCCTTTTTGTCCGGCCCATAACTCTGCCTAGAAAGGCCCTACATGCCCCAAACTTGGTCTGGTCTGCTCATCAGAGTCCCCTCTACGGGCGTGTTTTGGATTGGATTTTAAGATTTTTTACCATATTTGTCTTCCCTTTTTGTCTGGCCCATAACTCTGCCTAGAAAGGCCCTACATGCCCCAAACTTGGTCTGGTCTGCTCATCAGAGTCCCCTCTACGGGCGTGTTTTGGATTGGATTTTAAGATTTTTGACCATATTTGTCTTCCCTTTTTGTCCGGCCCATAACTCTGCCTAGAAAGGCCCTACATGCCCCAAACTTGGTCTGGTCTGCTCATCAGAGTCCCCTCTACGGGCATGTTTTGGATTGGATTTTAAGATTTTTGACCATATTTGTCTTCCCTTTTTGTCTGGCCCATAACTCTGCCTAGAAAGGCCCTACATGCCCCAAACTTAGTCTGGTCTGCTCATCAGAGGTCCCTCTACGGGCATGTTTTGGATTGGATTTAAAAAAAAAATGACCATATTTGTCTTCCCTTTTTGTCTGGCCCATAACTCTGCCTAGAAAGGCCCTACATGCCCCAAACTTGGTCTGGTCTGCTCATCAGAGGTCCCTCTACGGGCATGTTTTGGATTGGATTTTTTTTTTAATTGACCATATTTGTCTTCCCTTTTTGTCCGGCCCATAACTCTGCCTAGAAAGGCCCTACATGCCCCAAACTTGGTCTGGTCTGCTCATCAGAGTCCCCTCTACGGGCGTGTTTTGGATTGGATTTTAAGATTTTTGACCATATTTGTCTTCCCTTTTTGTCTGGCCCATAACTCTGCCTAGAAAGGCCCTACATGCCCCAAACTTGGTCTGGTCTGCTCATCAGAGGTCCCTCTACGGGCATGTTTTGGATTGGATTTTTAAAAAAAATGACCATATTTGTCTTCCCTTTTTGTCCGGCCCATAACTCTGCCTAGAAAGGCCCTACATGCCCCAAACTTGGTCTGGTCTGCTCATCAGAGTCCCCTCTACGGGCGTGTTTTGGATTGGATTTTAAGATTTTTGACCATATTTGTCTTCCCTTTTTGTCTGGCCCATAACTCTGCCTAGAAAGGCCCTACATGCCCCAAACTTGGTCTGGTCTGCTCATCAGAGTCCCCTCTACGGGCGTGTTTTGGATTGGATTTTAAGATTTTTGACCATATTTGTCTTCCCTTTTTGTCTGGCCCATAACTCTGCCTAGAAAGGCCCTACATGCCCCAAACTTGGTCTGGTCTGCTCATCAGAGGTCCCTCTACGGGGATGTTTTGGATTGGATTTTTTTTTTAATTGACCATATTTGTCTTCCCTTTTTGTCCGGCCCATAACTCTGCCTAGAAAGGCCCTACATGCCCCAAACTTGGTCTGGTCTGCTCATCAGAGTCCCCTCTACGGGCGTGTTTTGGATTGGATTTTAAGATTTTTGACCATATTTGTCTTCCCTTTTTGTCTGGCCCATAACTCTGCCTAGAAAGGCCCTACATGCCCCAAACTTGGTCTGGTCTGCTCATCAGAGGTCCCTCTACGGGCATGTTTTGGATTGGATAAAAAAAAAATGACCATATTTGTCTTCCCTTTTTGTCCGGCCCATAACTCTGCCTAGAAAGGCCCTACATGCCCCAAACTTGGTCTGGTCTGCTCATCAGAGTCCCCTCTACGGGCATGTTTTGGATTGGATTTTAAGATTTTTGACCATATTTGTCTTCCCTTTTTGTCTGGCCCATAACTCTGCCTAGAAAGGCCCTACATGCCCCAAACTTAGTCTGGTCTGCTCATCAGAGGTCCCTCTACGGGCATGTTTTGGATTGGATAAAAAAAAAATGACCATATTTGTCTTCCCTTTTTGTCCGGCCCATAACTCTGCCTAGAAAGGCCCTACATGCCCCAAACTTGGTCTGGTCTGCTCATCAGAGTCCCCTCTACGGGCATGTTTTGGATTGGATTTTAAGATTTTTGACCATATTTGTCTTCCCTTTTTGTCTGGCCCATGAATCTGCCTAGAAAGGCCCTACATGCCCCAAACTTGGTCTGGTCTGCTCATCAGAGTCCCCTCTACGGGCGTGTTTTGGATTGGATTTTAAGATTTTTGACCATATTTGTCTTCCCTTTTTGTCTGGCCCATAACTCTGCCTAGAAAGGCCCTACATGCCCCAAACTTGGTCTGGTCTGCTCATCAGAGGTCCCTCTACGGGCATGTTTTGGATTGGATTTTTTTTTAAATTGACCATATTTGTCTTCCCTTTTTGTCCGGCCCATAACTCTGCCTAGAAAGGCCCTACATGCCCCAAACTTGGTCTGGTCTGCTCATCAGAGGTCCCTCTACGGGCGTGTTTTGGATTGGATTTTAAGATTTTTGACCATATTTGTCTTCCCTTTTTGTCTGGCCCATAACTCTGCCTAGAAAGGCCCTACATGCCCCAAACTTAGTCTGGTCTGCTCATCAGAGGTCCCTCTACGGGCATGTTTTGGATTGGATTTTTTTTTTAAATGACCATATTTGTCTTCCCTTTTTGTCTGGCCAATAACTCTGCCTAGAAAGGCCCTACATGCCCCAAACTTGGTCTGGTCTGCTCATCAGAGTCCCCTCTACGGGCGTGTTTTGGATTGGATTTTAAGATTTTTGACCATATTTGTCTTCCCTTTTTGTCTGGCCCATAACTCTGCCTAGAAAGGCCCTACATGCCCCAAACTTGGTCTGGTCTGCTCATCAGAGGTCCCTCTACGGGCATGTTTTGGATTGGATTAAAAAAAAAAAAGACCATATTTGTCTTCCCTTTTTGTCTGGCCAATAACTCTGCCTAGAAAGGCCCTACATGCCCCAAACTTGGTCTGGTCTGCTCATCAGAGTCCCCTCTACGGGCGTGTTTTGGATTGGATTTTAAGATTTTTGACCATATTTGTCTTCCCTTTTTGTCCGGCCCATAACTCTGCCTAGAAAGGCCCTACATGCCCCAAACTTGGTCTGGTCTGCTCATCAGTCCCCTCTACGGGCGTGTTTTGGATTGGATTTTTTTTTTTAAATGACTATATTTGTCTTCCCTTTTTGTCCGGCCCATAACTCTGCCTAGAAAGGCCCTACATGCCCCAAACTTGGTCTGGTCTGCTCATCAGAGGTCCCTCTACGGGCATGTTTTGGATTGGATAAAAAAAAAAATGACCATATTTGTCTTCCCTTTTTGTCCGGCCCATAACTCTGCCTAGAAAGGCCCTACATGCCCCACACTTGGTCTGGTCTGCTCATCAGAGTCCCCTCTACGGGCGTGTTTTGGATTTTAAGATTTTTGACCATATTTGTCTTCCCTTTTTGTCTGGCCCATAACTCTGCCTAGAAAGGCCCTACATGCCCCAAACTTGGTCTGGTCTGCTCATCAGAGTCCCCTCTACGGGCGTGTTTTGGATTGGATTTTTTTTTTTAAATGACCATATTTGTCTTCCCTTTTTGTCCGGCCCATAACTCTGCCTAGAAAGGCCCTACATGCCCCAAACTTGGTCTGGTCTGCTCATCAGAGTCCCCTCTACAGGTATGTTTTGGATTGGATTATAAGATTTTTGACCATATTTGTCTTCCCTTATTGTCCGGCCCATAACTCTGCCTAGAAAGGCCCTACATGCCCCACACTTGGTCTGCTCATCAGAGTCCCCTCTACGGGCGTGTTTTGGATTTTAAGATTTTTGACCATATTTGTCTTCCCTTTTTGTCTGGCCCATAACTCTGCCTAGAAAGGCCCTACATGCCCCAAACTTGGTCTGGTCTGCTCATCAGAGTCCCCTCTACGGGCGTGTTTTGGATTGGATTTTAAGATTTTTGACCATATTTGTCTTCCCTTTTTGTCTGGCCCATAACTCTGCCTAGAAAGGCCCTACATGCCCCAAACTTGGTCTGGTCTGCTCATCAGAGGTCCCTCTACGGGCATGTTTTGGATTGGATTTTTTTTTAAATTGACCATATTTGTCTTCCCTTTTTGTCCGGCCCATAACTCTGCCTAGAAAGGCCCTACATGCCCCAAACTTGGTCTGGTCTGCTCATCAGAGTCCCCTCTACGGGCGTGTTTTGGATTGGATTTTAAGATTTTTGACCATATTTGTCTTCCCTTTTTGTCTGGCCATTAACTCTGCCTAGAAAGGCCCTACATGCCCCAAACTTGGTCTGGTCTGCTCATCAGAGGTCCCTCTACGGGCATGTTTTGGATTGGATAAAAAAAAAAAATGACCATATTTGTCTACCCTTTTTGTCTGGCCCATAACTCTGCCTAGAAAGGCCCTACATGCCCCAAACTTGGTCTGGTCTGCTCATCAGAGTCCCCTCTACGGGCGTGTTTTGGATTGGATTTTAAGATTTTTGACCATATTTGTCTTCCCTTTTTGTCTGGCCCATAACTCTGCCTAGAAAGGCCCTACATGCCCCAAACTTGGTCTGGTCTGCTCATCAGAGTCCCCTCTACGGGCGTGTTTTGGATTGGATTTTTTTTTTTAAATGACCATATTTGTCTTCCCTTTTTGTCCGGCCCATAACTCTGCCTAGAAAGGCCCTACATGCCCCAAACTTGGTCTGGTCTGCTCATCAGAGTCCCCTCTACAGGTATGTTTTGGATTGGATTTTAAGATTTTTGACCATATTTGTCTTCCCTTATTGACCGGCCCATAACTCTGCCTAGAAAGGCCCTACATGCCCCAAACTTGGTCTGGTCTGCTCATCAGAGTCCCCTCTACGGGCGTGTTTTGGATTGGATTTTAAGATTTTTGACCATATTTATCTTCCCTTTTTGTCTGGCCCATAACTCTGCCTAGAAAGGCCCTACATGCCCCAAACTTGGTCTGGTCTGCTCATCAGAGTCCCCTCTACGGGCGTGTTTTGGATTGGATTTTAAGATTTTTGACCATATTTGTCTTCCCTTATTGTCCGGCCCATAACTCTGCCTAGAAAGGCCCTACATGCCCCAAACTTGGTCTGGTCTGCTCATCAGAGTCCCCTCTACGGGCGTGTTTTGGATTGGATTTTTTTTTTTAAATGACCATATTTGTCTTCCCTTTTTGTCCGGCCCATAACTCTGCCTAGAAAGGCCCTACATGCCCCAAACTTGGTCTGGTCTGCTCATCAGAGTCCCCTCTACAGGTATGTTTTGGATTGGATTATAAGATTTTTGACCATATTTGTCTTCCCTTATTGTCCGGCCCATAACTCTGCCTAGAAAGGCCCTACATGCCCCACACTTGGTCTGGTCTGCTCATCAGAGTCCCCTCTACGGGCGTGTTATGGATTTTAAGATTTTTGACCATATTTGTCTTCCCTTTTTGTCCGGCCCATAACTCTGCCTAGAAAGGCCCTACATGCCCCAAACTTGGTCTGGTCTGCTCATCAGAGTCCCCTCTACGGGCGTGTTTTGGATTGGATTTTAAGATTTTTGACCATATTTGTCTTCCCTTTTTGTCTGGCCCATAACTCTGCCTAGAAAGGCCCTACATGCCCCAAACTTGGTCTGGTCTGCTCATCAGAGGTCCCTCTACGGGCATGTTTTGGATTGGATTTTTTTTTAAATTGACCATATTTGTCTTCCCTTTTTGTCCGGCCCATAACTCTGCCTAGAAAGGCCCTACATGCCCCAAACTTGGTCTGGTCTGCTCATCAGAGGTCCCTCTACGGGCGTGTTTTGGATTGGATTTTAAGATTTTTGACCATATTTGTCTTCCCTTTTTGTCTGGCCCATAACTCTGCCTAGAAAGGCCCTACATGCCCCAAACTTGGTCTGGTCTGCTCATCAGAGGTCCCTCTACGGGCGTGTTTTGGATTGGATTTTAAGATTTTTGACCATATTTGTCTTCCCTTTTTGTCCGGCCCATAACTCTGCCTAGAAAGGCCCTACATGCCCCAAACTTGGTCTGGTCTGCTCATCAGAGTCCCCTCTACGGGCGTGTTTTGGATTGGATTTTAAGATTTTTGACCATATTTGTCTTCCCTTTTTGTCTGGCCCATAACTCTGCCTAGAAAGGCCCTACATGCCCCAAACTTGGTCTGGTCTGCTCATCAGAGGTCCCTCTACGGGCATGTTTTGGATTGGATAAAAAAAAAAATGACCATATTTGTCTTCCCTTTTTGTCCGGCCCATAACTCTGCCTAGAAAGGCCCTACATGCCCCAAACTTGGTCTGGTCTGCTCATCAGAGTCCCCTCTACGGGCGTGTTTTGGATTGGATTTTAAGATTTTTGACCATATTTGTCTTCCCTTATTGTCCGGCCCATAACTCTGCCTAGAAAGGCCCTACATGCCCCACACTTGGTCTGGTCTGCTCATCAGAGTCCCCTCTACGGGCGTGTTATGGATTTTAAGATTTTTGACCATATTTGTCTTCCCTTTTTGTCCGGCCCATAACTCTGCCTAGAAAGGCCCTACATGCCCCAAACTTGGTCTGGTCTGCTCATCAGAGTCCCCTCTACGGGCGTGTTTTGGATTGGATTTTAAGATTTTTGACCATATTTGTCTTCCCTTTTTGTCTGGCCCATAACTCTGCCTAGAAAGGCCCTACATGCCCCAAACTTGGTCTGGTCTGCTCATCAGAGGTCCCTCTACGGGCATGTTTTGGATTGGATTTTTTTTTAAATTGACCATATTTGTCTTCCCTTTTTGTCCGGCCCATAACTCTGCCTAGAAAGGCCCTACATGCCCCAAACTTGGTCTGGTCTGCTCATCAGAGGTCCCTCTACGGGCGTGTTTTGGATTGGATTTTAAGATTTTTGACCATATTTGTCTTCCCTTTTTGTCTGGCCCATAACTCTGCCTAGAAAGGCCCTACATGCCCCAAACTTGGTCTGGTCTGCTCATCAGAGGTCCCTCTACGGGCGTGTTTTGGATTGGATTTTAAGATTTTTGACCATATTTGTCTTCCCTTTTTGTCCGGCCCATAACTCTGCCTAGAAAGGCCCTACATGCCCCAAACTTGGTCTGGTCTGCTCATCAGAGTCCCCTCTACGGGCGTGTTTTGGATTGGATTTTAAGATTTTTGACCATATTTGTCTTCCCTTTTTGTCTGGCCCATAACTCTGCCTAGAAAGGCCCTACATGCCCCAAACTTGGTCTGGTCTGCTCATCAGAGGTCCCTCTACGGGCATGTTTTGGATTGGATAAAAAAAAAAATGACCATATTTGTCTTCCCTTTTTGTCCGGCCCATAACTCTGCCTAGAAAGGCCCTACATGCCCCAAACTTGGTCTGGTCTGCTCATCAGAGTCCCCTCTACGGGCGTGTTTTGGATTGGATTTTAAGATTTTTGACCATATTTGTCTTCCCTTATTGTCCGGCCCATAACTCTGCCTAGAAAGGCCCTACATGCCCCACACTTGGTCTGGTCTGCTCATCAGAGTCCCCTCTACGGGCGTGTTTTGGATTTTAAGATTTTTGACCATATTTGTCTTCCCTTTTTGTCTGGCCCATAACTCTGCCTAGAAAGGCCCTACATGCCCCAAACTTGGTCTGGTCTGCTCATCAGAGTCCCCTCTACGGGCGTGTTTTGGATTGGATTTTTTTTTTTAAATGACCATATTTGTCTTCCCTTTTTGTCCGGCCCATAACTCTGCCTAGAAAGGCCCTACATGCCCCAAACTTGGTCTGGTCTGCTCATCAGAGTCCCCTCTACAGGTATGTTTTGGATTGGATTATAAGATTTTTGACCATATTTGTCTTCCCTTATTGTCCGGCCCATAACTCTGCCTAGAAAGGCCCTACATGCCCCACACTTGGTCTGCTCATCAGAGTCCCCTCTACGGGCGTGTTTTGGATTTTAAGATTTTTGACCATATTTGTCTTCCCTTTTTGTCTGGCCCATAACTCTGCCTAGAAAGGCCCTACATGCCCCAAACTTGGTCTGGTCTGCTCATCAGAGTCCCCTCTACGGGCGTGTTTTGGATTGGATTTTAAGATTTTTGACCATATTTGTCTTCCCTTTTTGTCTGGCCCATAACTCTGCCTAGAAAGGCCCTACATGCCCCAAACTTGGTCTGGTCTGCTCATCAGAGGTCCCTCTACGGGCATGTTTTGGATTGGATTTTTTTTTAAATTGACCATATTTGTCTTCCCTTTTTGTCCGGCCCATAACTCTGCCTAGAAAGGCCCTACATGCCCCAAACTTGGTCTGGTCTGCTCATCAGAGTCCCCTCTACGGGCGTGTTTTGGATTGGATTTTAAGATTTTTGACCATATTTGTCTTCCCTTTTTGTCTGGCCATTAACTCTGCCTAGAAAGGCCCTACATGCCCCAAACTTGGTCTGGTCTGCTCATCAGAGGTCCCTCTACGGGCATGTTTTGGATTGGATAAAAAAAAAAAATGACCATATTTGTCTACCCTTTTTGTCTGGCCCATAACTCTGCCTAGAAAGGCCCTACATGCCCCAAACTTGGTCTGGTCTGCTCATCAGAGTCCCCTCTACGGGCGTGTTTTGGATTGGATTTTAAGATTTTTGACCATATTTGTCTTCCCTTTTTGTCTGGCCCATAACTCTGCCTAGAAAGGCCCTACATGCCCCAAACTTGGTCTGGTCTGCTCATCAGAGTCCCCTCTACGGGCGTGTTTTGGATTGGATTTTTTTTTTTAAATGACCATATTTGTCTTCCCTTTTTGTCCGGCCCATAACTCTGCCTAGAAAGGCCCTACATGCCCCAAACTTGGTCTGGTCTGCTCATCAGAGTCCCCTCTACAGGTATGTTTTGGATTGGATTTTAAGATTTTTGACCATATTTGTCTTCCCTTATTGACCGGCCCATAACTCTGCCTAGAAAGGCCCTACATGCCCCAAACTTGGTCTGGTCTGCTCATCAGAGTCCCCTCTACGGGCGTGTTTTGGATTGGATTTTAAGATTTTTGACCATATTTATCTTCCCTTTTTGTCTGGCCCATAACTCTGCCTAGAAAGGCCCTACATGCCCCAAACTTGGTCTGGTCTGCTCATCAGAGTCCCCTCTACGGGCGTGTTTTGGATTGGATTTTAAGATTTTTGACCATATTTGTCTTCCCTTATTGTCCGGCCCATAACTCTGCCTAGAAAGGCCCTACATGCCCCAAACTTGGTCTGGTCTGCTCATCAGAGTCCCCTCTACGGGCGTGTTTTGGATTGGATTTTTTTTTTTAAATGACCATATTTGTCTTCCCTTTTTGTCCGGCCCATAACTCTGCCTAGAAAGGCCCTACATGCCCCAAACTTGGTCTGGTCTGCTCATCAGAGTCCCCTCTACAGGTATGTTTTGGATTGGATTATAAGATTTTTGACCATATTTGTCTTCCCTTATTGTCCGGCCCATAACTCTGCCTAGAAAGGCCCTACATGCCCCACACTTGGTCTGCTCATCAGAGTCCCCTCTACGGGCGTGTTTTGGATTTTAAGATTTTTGACCATATTTGTCTTCCCTTTTTGTCTGGCCCATAACTCTGCCTAGAAAGGCCCTACATGCCCCAAACTTGGTCTGGTCTGCTCATCAGAGTCCCCTCTACGGGCGTGTTTTGGATTGGATTTTAAGATTTTTGACCATATTTGTCTTCCCTTTTTGTCTGGCCCATAACTCTGCCTAGAAAGGCCCTACATGCCCCAAACTTGGTCTGGTCTGCTCATCAGAGGTCCCTCTACGGGCATGTTTTGGATTGGATTTTTTTTTAAATTGACCATATTTGTCTTCCCTTTTTGTCCGGCCCATAACTCTGCCTAGAAAGGCCCTACATGCCCCAAACTTGGTCTGGTCTGCTCATCAGAGTCCCCTCTACGGGCGTGTTTTGGATTGGATTTTAAGATTTTTGACCATATTTGTCTTCCCTTTTTGTCTGGCCATTAACTCTGCCTAGAAAGGCCCTACATGCCCCAAACTTGGTCTGGTCTGCTCATCAGAGGTCCCTCTACGGGCATGTTTTGGATTGGATAAAAAAAAAAAATGACCATATTTGTCTACCCTTTTTGTCTGGCCCATAACTCTGCCTAGAAAGGCCCTACATGCCCCAAACTTGGTCTGGTCTGCTCATCAGAGTCCCCTCTACGGGCGTGTTTTGGATTGGATTTTAAGATTTTTGACCATATTTGTCTTCCCTTTTTGTCTGGCCCATAACTCTGCCTAGAAAGGCCCTACATGCCCCAAACTTGGTCTGGTCTGCTCATCAGAGTCCCCTCTACGGGCGTGTTTTGGATTGGATTTTTTTTTTTAAATGACCATATTTGTCTTCCCTTTTTGTCCGGCCCATAACTCTGCCTAGAAAGGCCCTACATGCCCCAAACTTGGTCTGGTCTGCTCATCAGAGTCCCCTCTACAGGTATGTTTTGGATTGGATTTTAAGATTTTTGACCATATTTGTCTTCCCTTATTGACCGGCCCATAACTCTGCCTAGAAAGGCCCTACATGCCCCAAACTTGGTCTGGTCTGCTCATCAGAGTCCCCTCTACGGGCGTGTTTTGGATTGGATTTTAAGATTTTTGACCATATTTATCTTCCCTTTTTGTCTGGCCCATAACTCTGCCTAGAAAGGCCCTACATGCCCCAAACTTGGTCTGGTCTGCTCATCAGAGTCCCCTCTACGGGCGTGTTTTGGATTGGATTTTAAGATTTTTGACCATATTTGTCTTCCCTTATTGTCCGGCCCATAACTCTGCCTAGAAAGGCCCTACATGCCCCAAACTTGGTCTGGTCTGCTCATCAGAGTCCCCTCTACGGGCGTGTTTTGGATTGGATTTTTTTTTTTAAATGACCATATTTGTCTTCCCTTTTTGTCCGGCCCATAACTCTGCCTAGAAAGGCCCTACATGCCCCAAACTTGGTCTGGTCTGCTCATCAGAGTCCCCTCTACAGGTATGTTTTGGATTGGATTATAAGATTTTTGACCATATTTGTCTTCCCTTATTGTCCGGCCCATAACTCTGCCTAGAAAGGCCCTACATGCCCCACACTTGGTCTGGTCTGCTCATCAGAGTCCCCTCTACGGGCGTGTTATGGATTTTAAGATTTTTGACCATATTTGTCTTCCCTTTTTGTCTGGCCCATAACTCTGCCTAGAAAGGCCCTACATGCCCCAAACTTGGTCTGGTCTGCTCATCAGAGTCCCCTCTACGGGCGTGTTTTGGATTGGATTTTAAGATTTTTGACCATATTTGTCTTCCCTTTTTGTCTGGCCCATAACTCTGCCTAGAAAGGCCCTACATGCCCCAAACTTGGTCTGGTCTGCTCATCAGAGTCTCCTCTACGGGCGTGTTTTGGATTGGATTTTAAGATTTTTGACCATATTTGTCTTCCCTTTTTGTCTGGCCCATAACTCTGCCTAGAAAGGCCCTACATGCCCCAAACTTGGTCTGGTCTGCTCATCAGAGTCCCCTCTACGGGCGTGTTTTGGATTGGATTTTTTTTTTTAAATGACCATATTTGTCTTCCCTTTTTGTCCGGCCCATAACTCTGCCTAGAAAGGCCCTACATGCCCCAAACTTGGTCTGGTCTGCTCATCAGAGTCCCCTCTACAGGTATGTTTTGGATTGGATTTTAAGATTTTTGACCATATTTGTCTTCCCTTATTGACCGGCCCATAACTCTGCCTAGAAAGGCCCTACATGCCCCAAACTTGGTCTGGTCTGCTCATCAGAGTCCCCTCTACGGGCGTGTTTTGGATTGGATTTTAAGATTTTTGACCATATTTATCTTCCCTTTTTGTCTGGCCCATAACTCTGCCTAGAAAGGCCCTACATGCCCCAAACTTGGTCTGGTCTGCTCATCAGAGTCCCCTCTACGGGCGTGTTTTGTATTTTAAGATTTTTGACCATATTTGTCTTCCCTTTTTGTCTGGCCCATAACTCTGCCTAGAAAGGCCCTACATGCCCCAAACTTGGTCTGGTCTGCTCATCAGAGTCCCCTCTACAGGTATGTTTTGGATTGGATTTTAAGATTTTTGACCATATTTGTCTTCCCTTATTGACCGGCCCATAACTCTGCCTAGAAAGGCCCTACATGCCCCAAACTTGGTCTGGTCTGCTCATCAGAGTCCCCTCTACGGGCGTGTTTTGGATTGGATTTTAAGATTTTTGACCATATTTATCTTCCCTTTTTGTCTGGCCCATAACTCTGCCTAGAAAGGCCCTACATGCCCCAAACTTGGTCTGGTCTGCTCATCAGAGTCCCCTCTACGGGCGTGTTTTGGATTGGATTTTAAGATTTTTGACCATATTTGTCTTCCCTTATTGTCCGGCCCATAACTCTGCCTAGAAAAGGCCCTACATGCCCCAAACTTGGTCTGGTCTGCTCATCAGAGTCCCCTCTACGGGCGTGTTTTGGATTTTAAGATTTTTGACCATATTTGTCTTCCCTTTTTGTCTGGCCCATAACTCTGCCTAGAAAGGCCCTACATGCCCCAAACTTGGTCTGGTCTGCTCATCAGAGTCCCCTCTACGGGCGTGTTTTGGATTGGATTTTAAGATTTTTGACCATATTTATCTTCCCTTTTTGTCTGGCCCATAACTCTGCCTAGAAAGGCCCTACATGCCCCAAACTTGGTCTGGTCTGCTCATCAGAGTCCCCTCTACGGGCGTGTTTTGGATTGTATTTTAAGATTTTTGACCATATTTGTCTTCCCTTTTTGTCCGGCCCATAACTCTGCCTAGAAAGGCCCTACATGCCCCAAACTTGGTCTGGTCTGCTCATCAGAGTCCCCTCTACGGGCGTGTTTTGGATTTTAAGATTTTTGACCATATTTGTCTTCCCTTTTTGTCTGGCCCATAACTCTGCCTAGAAAGGCCCTACATGCCCCAAACTTGGTCTGGTCTGCTCATCAGAGTCCCCTCTACGGGCGTGTTTTGGATTGGATTTTTTTTTTTAAATGACCATATTTGTCTTCCCTTTTTGTCCGGCCCATAACTCTGCCTAGAAAGGCCCTACATGCCCCAAACTTGGTCTGGTCTGCTCATCAGAGTCCCCTCTACAGGTATGTTTTGGATTGGATTATAAGATTTTTGACCATATTTGTCTTCCCTTATTGTCCGGCCCATAACTCTGCCTAGAAAGGCCCTACATGCCCCACACTTGGTCTGGTCTGCTCATCAGAGTCCCCTCTACGGGCGTGTTATGGATTTTAAGATTTTTGACCATATTTGTCTTCCCTTTTTGTCTGGCCCATAACTCTGCCTAGAAAGGCCCTACATGCCCCAAACTTGGTCTGGTCTGCTCATCAGAGTCCCCTCTACGGGCGTGTTTTGGATTGGATTTTAAGATTTTTGACCATATTTGTCTTCCCTTTTTGTCTGGCCCATAACTCTGCCTAGAAAGGCCCTACATGCCCCAAACTTGGTCTGGTCTGCTCATCAGAGTCCCCTCTACGGGCGTGTTTTGGATTGGATTTTAAGATTTTTGACCATATTTGTCTTCCCTTTTTGTCTGGCCCATAACTCTGCCTAGAAAGGCCCTACATGCCCCAAACTTGGTCTGGTCTGCTCATCAGAGTCTCCTCTACCGGCGTGTTTTGGATTGGATTTTAAGATTTTTGACCATATTTGTCTTCCCTTTTTGTCTGGCCCATAACTCTGCCTAGAAAGGCCCTACATGCCCCAAACTTGGTCTGGTCTGCTCATCAGAGTCCCCTCTACGGGCGTGTTTTGGATTGGATTTTTTTTTTTAAATGACCATATTTGTCTTCCCTTTTTGTCCGGCCCATAACTCTGCCTAGAAAGGCCCTACATGCCCCAAACTTGGTCTGGTCTGCTCATCAGAGTCCCCTCTACAGGTATGTTTTGGATTGGATTTTAAGATTTTTGACCATATTTGTCTTCCCTTATTGACCGGCCCATAACTCTGCCTAGAAAGGCCCTACATGCCCCAAACTTGGTCTGGTCTGCTCATCAGAGTCCCCTCTACGGGCGTGTTTTGGATTGGATTTTAAGATTTTTGACCATATTTATCTTCCCTTTTTGTCTGGCCCATAACTCTGCCTAGAAAGGCCCTACATGCCCCAAACTTGGTCTGGTCTGCTCATCAGAGTCCCCTCTACGGGCGTGTTTTGTATTTTAAGATTTTTGACCATATTTGTCTTCCCTTTTTGTCTGGCCCATAACTCTGCCTAGAAAGGCCCTACATGCCCCAAACTTGGTCTGGTCTGCTCACCAGAGTCCCCTCTACAGGTATGTTTTGGATTGGATTTTAAGATTTTTGACCATATTTGTCTTCCCTTATTGACCGGCCCATAACTCTGCCTAGAAAGGCCCTACATGCCCCAAACTTGGTCTGGTCTGCTCATCAGAGTCCCCTCTACGGGCGTGTTTTGGATTGGATTTTAAGATTTTTGACCATATTTATCTTCCCTTTTTGTCTGGCCCATAACTCTGCCTAGAAAGGCCCTACATGCCCCAAACTTGGTCTGGTCTGCTCATCAGAGTCCCCTCTACGGGCGTGTTTTGGATTGGATTTTAAGATTTTTGACCATATTTGTCTTCCCTTATTGTCCGGCCCATAACTCTGCCTAGAAAAGGCCCTACATGCCCCAAACTTGGTCTGGTCTGCTCATCAGAGTCCCCTCTACGGGCGTGTTTTGGATTGGATTTTAAGATTTTTGACCATATTTGTCTTCCCTTATTGTCCGGCCCATAACTCTGCCTAGAAAAGGCCCTACATGCCCCAAACTTGGTCTGGTCTGCTCATCAGAGTCCCCTCTACGGGCATGTTTTGGATTGGATTTTTTTACCATATTTGTCTTCCCTTTTTGTCCAGCCCATAACTCTGCCTAGAAAGGCCCTACATGCCCCAAACTTGGTCTGGTCTGCTCATCAGAGTCCCCTCTACGGGCGTGTTTTGGATTGGATTTTAAGATTTTTGACCATATTTGTCTTCCCTTTTTGTCCGGCCCATAACTCTGCCTAGAAAGGCCCTACATGCCGCAAAGTTGGTCTGGTCTGCTCATCAGAGTCCACTCTACGGGCATGTTTTGGATTGGATTTTTAGATTTTTTTACCATATTTGTCTTCCCTTTTTGTCCAGCCCATAACTCTGCCTAGAAAGGCCCTACATGCCCCACACTTGGTCTGGTCTGCTCATCAGAGTCCCCTCTACGGGCGTGTTTTGGATTTTAAGATTTTTGACCATATTTGTCTTCCCTTTTTGTCTGGCCCATAACTCTGCCTAGAAAGGCCCTACATGCCCCAAACTTGGTCTGGTCTGCTCATCAGAGTCCCCTCTACAGGTATGTTTTGGATTGGATTTTAAGATTTTTGACCATATTTGTCTTCCCTTATTGACCGGCCCATAACTCTGCCTAGAAAGGCCCTACATGCCCCAAACTTGGTCTGGTCTGCTCATCAGAGTCCCCTCTACGGGCGTGTTTTGGATTGGATTTTAAGATTTTTGACCATATTTATCTTCCCTTTTTGTCTGGCCCATAACTCTGCCTAGAAAGGCCCTACATGCCCCAAACTTGGTCTGGTCTGCTCATCAGAGTCCCCTCTACGGGCGTGTTTTGGATTGGATTTTAAGATTTTTGACCATATTTGTCTTCCCTTATTGTCCGGCCCATAACTCTGCCTAGAAAAGGCCCTACATGCCCCAAACTTGGTCTGGTCTGCTCATCAGAGTCCCCTCTACGGGCGTGTTTTGGATTTTAAGATTTTTGACCATATTTGTCTTCCCTTTTTGTCTGGCCCATAACTCTGCCTAGAAAGGCCCTACATGCCCCAAACTTGGTCTGGTCTGCTCATCAGAGTCCCCTCTACGGGCGTGTTTTGGATTGGATTTTAAGATTTTTGACCATATTTATCTTCCCTTTTTGTCTGGCCCATAACTCTGCCTAGAAAGGCCCTACATGCCCCAAACTTGGTTTGGTCTGCTCATCAGAGTCCCCTCTACGGGCGTGTTTTGGATTGTATTTTAAGATTTTTGACCATATTTGTCTTCCCTTTTTGTCTGGCCCATAACTCTGCCTAGAAAGGCCCTACATGCCCCAAACTTGGTCTGGTCTGCTCATCAGAGTCCCCTCTACGGGCATGTTTTGGATTGGATTTTTTTACCATATTTGTCTTCCCTTTTTGTCCAGCCCATAACTCTGCCTAGAAAGGCCCTACATGCCCCAAACTTGGTCTGGTCTGCTCATCAGAGTCCCCTCTACGGGCGTGTTTTGGATTGGATTTTAAGATTTTTGACCAT
The DNA here is from genome assembly GCF_963692335.1 of Osmerus eperlanus. Lineage (NCBI taxonomy): Eukaryota > Metazoa > Chordata > Actinopteri > Osmeriformes > Osmeridae > Osmerus > Osmerus eperlanus. The sequence continues at coordinate 78,357 of NC_085025.1, forward strand.
ATTTGTCTTCCCTTTTTGTCCGGCCCATAACTCTGCCTAGAAAGGCCCTACATGCCCCAAACTTGGTCTGGTCTGCTCATCAGAGTCCCCTCTACGGGCGTGTTTTGGATTGGATTTTAAGATTTTTGACCATATTTATCTTCCCTTTTTGTCTGGCCCATAACTCTGCCTAGAAAGGCCCTACATGCCCCAAACTTGGTCTGGTCTGCTCATCAGAGTCCCCTCTACGGGCGTGTTTTGGATTGGATTTTAAGATTTTTGACCATATTTGTCTTCCCTTATTGTCCGGCCCATAACTCTGCCTAGAAAAGGCCCTACATGCCCCAAACTTGGTCTGGTCTGCTCATCAGAGTCCCCTCTACGGGCGTGTTTTGGATTTTAAGATTTTTGACCATATTTATCTTCCCTTTTTGTCTGGCCCATAACTCTGCCTAGAAAGGCCCTACATGCCCCAAACTTGGTTTGGTCTGCTCATCAGAGTCCCCTCTACGGGCGTGTTTTGGATTGTATTTTAAGATTTTTGACCATATTTGTCTTCCCTTTTTGTCTGGCCCATAACTCTGCCTAGAAAGGCCCTACATGCCCCAAACTTGGTCTGGTCTGCTCATCAGAGTCCCCTCTACGGGCATGTTTTGGATTGGATTTTTTTACCATATTTGTCTTCCCTTTTTGTCCAGCCCATAACTCTGCCTAGAAAGGCCCTACATGCCCCAAACTTGGTCTGGTCTGCTCATCAGAGTCCCCTCTACGGGCGTGTTTTGGATTGGATTTTAAGATTTTTGACCATATTTGTCTTCCCTTTTTGTCCGGCCCATAACTCTGCCTAGAAAGGCCCTACATGCCGCAAAGTTGGTCTGGTCTGCTCATCAGAGTCCACTCTACGGGCATGTTTTGGATTGGATTTTTAGATTTTTTTACCATATTTGTCTTCCCTTTTTGTCCAGCCCATAACTCTGCCTAGAAAGGCCCTACATGCCCCACACTTGGTCTGGTCTGCTCATCAGAGTCCCCTCTACGGGCGTGTTTTGGATTTTAAGATTTTTGACCATATTTGTCTTCCCTTTTTGTCTGGCCATTAACTCTGCCTAGAAAGGCCCTACATGCCCCAAACTTGGTCTGGTCTGCTCATCAGAGTCCCCTCTACAGGTATGTTTTGGATTGGATTTTAAGATTTTTGACCATATTTGTCTTCCCTTATTGTCTGGCCCATAACTCTGCCTAGAAAGGCCCTACATGCCCCAAACTTGGTCTGGTCTGCTCATCAGAGTCCCCTCTACGGGCGTGTTTTGGATAGGATTTTAAGATTTTTGACCATATTTGTCTTCCCTTTTTGTCTGGCCCATAACTCTGCCTAGAAAGGCCCTACATGCCCCAAACTTGGTCTGGTCTGCTCATCAGAGTCCCCTCTACGGGCGTGTTTTGGATTGGATTTTTTATTTTTTTACCATATTAATCTTCCCTTTTTGTCCGGCCCATAACTCTGCCTAGAAAAGGCCCTACATGCCCCAAACTTGGTCTGGTCTGCTCATCAGAGTCCCCTCTACGGGCATGTTTTGGATTGGATTTTTAGAATTTTTTACCATATTTGTCTTCCCTTTTTGTCCGGCCCATAACTCTACCTAGAAAGGCCCTACATGCCCCAAACTTGGTCTGGTCTGCTCATCAGAGTCCCCTCTACGGGTTTGTTTTAGATTGGATTTTTACAAATTTGACCATATTTGTCTTCCCTTTTTGTCTGGCCCATAACTCTGCCTAGAAAGGCCCTACATGCCCCAAAGTTGGTCTGGTCTGCTCATCAGAGTCCCCTCTACGGGCGTGTTTTGCATTGGATTTTAAGATTTTTGACCATATTTGTCTTCCCTTTTTGTCCGGCCCATAACTCTGCCTAGAAAGGCCCTACATGCCCCAAAGTTGGTCTGGTCTGCTCATCAGAGTCCCCCCTACGGGCATGTTTTGGATTGGATTTTTTTACCATATTTGTCTTCCCTTTTTGTCCAGCCCATAACTCTGCCTAGAAAGGCCCTACATGCCCCAAACTTGGTCTGGTCTGCTCATCAGAGTCCCCTCTACGGGCGTGTTTTGGATTTTAAGATTTTTGACCATATTTGTCTTCCCTTTTTGTCTGGCCCATAACTCTGCCTAGAAAGGCCCTACATGCCCCAAACTTGGTCTGGTCTGCTCATCAGAGTCCCCTCTACGGGCGTGTTTTGGATTGGATTTTAAGATTTTTGACCATATTTATCTTCCCTTTTTGTCTGGCCCATAACTCTGCCTAGAAAGGCCCTACATGCCCCAAACTTGGTCTGGTCTGCTCATCAGAGTCCCCTCTACGGGCGTGTTTTGGATTGTATTTTAAGATTTTTGACCATATTTGTCTTCCCTTTTTGTCTGGCCCATAACTCTGCCTAGAAAGGCCCTACATGCCCCAAACTTGGTCTGGTCTGCTCATCAGAGTCCCCTCTACGGGCATGTTTTGGATTGGATTTTTTTACCATATTTGTCTTCCCTTTTTGTCCAGCCCATAACTCTGCCTAGAAAGGCCCTACATGCCCCAAACTTGGTCTGGTCTGCTCATCAGAGTCCCCTCTACGGGCGTGTTTTGGATTGGATTTTAAGATTTTTGACCATATTTGTCTTCCCTTTTTGTCCGGCCCATAACTCTGCCTAGAAAGGCCCTACATGCCGCAAAGTTGGTCTGGTCTGCTCATCAGAGTCCACTCTACGGGCATGTTTTGGATTGGATTTTTAGATTTTTTTACCATATTTGTCTTCCCTTTTTGTCCAGCCCATAACTCTGCCTAGAAAGGCCCTACATGCCCCACACTTGGTCTGGTCTGCTCATCAGAGTCCCCTCTACGGGCGTGTTTTGGATTTTAAGATTTTTGACCATATTTGTCTTCCCTTTTTGTCTGGCCCATAACTCTGCCTAGAAAGGCCCTACATGCCCCAAACTTGGTCTGGTCTGCTCATCAGAGTCCCCTCTACAGGTATGTTTTGGATTGGATTTTAAGATTTTTGACCATATTTGTCTTCCCTTATTGACCGGCCCATAACTCTGCCTAGAAAGGCCCTACATGCCCCAAACTTGGTCTGGTCTGCTCATCAGAGTCCCCTCTACGGGCGTGTTTTGGATTGGATTTTAAGATTTTTGACCATATTTGTCTTCCCTTTTTGTCCGGCCCATAACTCTGCCTAGAAAGGCCCTACATGCCCCAAACTTGGTCTGGTCTGCTCATCAGAGTCTCCTCTACGGGCGTGTTTTGGATTGGATTTTAAGATTTTTGACCATATTTGTCTTCCCTTTTTGTCTGGCCCATAACTCTGCCTAGAAAGGCCCTACATGCCCCAAACTTGGTCTGGTCTGCTCATCAGAGGTCCCTCTACGGGCATGTTTTGGATTGGATAAAAAAAATAAATGACCATATTTGTCTACCCTTTTTGTCTGGCCCATAACTCTGCCTAGAAAGGCCCTACATGCCCCAAACTTGGTCTGGTCTGCTCATCAGAGTCCCCTTTACGGGCGTGTTTTGGATTGGATTTTAAGATTTTTGACCATATTTGTCTTCCCTTTTTGTCTGGCCCATAACTCTGCCTAGAAAGGCCCTACATGCCCCAAACTTGGTCTGGTCTGCTCATCAGAGTCCCCTATACGGGCGTGTTTTGGATTGGATTTTTTTTTTTAAATGACCATATTTGTCTTCCCTTTTTGTCCGGCCCATAACTCTGCCTAGAAAGGCCCTACATGCCCCAAACTTGGTCTGGTCTGCTCATCAGAGTCCCCTCTACGGGCGTGTTTTGGATTTTAAGATTTTTGACCATATTTGTCTTCCCTTTTTGTCTGGCCCATAACTCTGCCTAGAAAGGCCCTACATGCCCCAAACTTGGTCTGGTCTGCTCATCAGAGTCCCCTCTACGGGCGTGTTTTGGATTGGATTTTTTTTTTTAAATGACCATATTTGTCTTCCCTTTTTGTCCGGCCCATAACTCTGCCTAGAAAGGCCCTACATGCCCCAAACTTGGTCTGGTCTGCTCATCAGAGTCCCCTCTACAGGTATGTTTTGGATTGGATTATAAGATTTTTGACCATATTTGTCTTCCCTTATTGTCCGGCCCATAACTCTGCCTAGAAAGGCCCTACATGCCCCACACTTGGTCTGGTCTGCTCATCAGAGTCCCCTCTACGGGCGTGTTATGGATTTTAAGATTTTTGACCATATTTGTCTTCCCTTTTTGTCTGGCCCATAACTCTGCCTAGAAAGGCCCTACATGCCCCAAACTTGGTCTGGTCTGCTCATCAGAGTCCCCTCTACGGGCGTGTTTTGGATTGGATTTTAAGATTTTTGACCATATTTGTCTTCCCTTTTTGTCTGGCCCATAACTCTGCCTAGAAAGGCCCTACATGCCCCAAACTTGGTCTGGTCTGCTCATCAGAGTCCCCTCTACGGGCGTGTTTTGGATTGGATTTTAAGATTTTTGACCATATTTGTCTTCCCTTTTTGTCTGGCCCATAACTCTGCCTAGAAAGGCCCTACATGCCCCAAACTTGGTCTGGTCTGCTCATCAGAGTCTCCTCTACGGGCGTGTTTTGGATTGGATTTTAAGATTTTTGACCATATTTGTCTTCCCTTTTTGTCTGGCCCATAACTCTGCCTAGAAAGGCCCTACATGCCCCAAACTTGGTCTGGTCTGCTCATCAGAGTCCCCTCTACGGGCGTGTTTTGGATTGGATTTTTTTTTTTAAATGACCATATTTGTCTTCCCTTTTTGTCCGGCCCATAACTCTGCCTAGAAAGGCCCTACATGCCCCAAACTTGGTCTGGTCTGCTCATCAGAGTCCCCTCTACAGGTATGTTTTGGATTGGATTTTAAGATTTTTGACCATATTTGTCTTCCCTTATTGACCGGCCCATAACTCTGCCTAGAAAGGCCCTACATGCCCCAAACTTGGTCTGGTCTGCTCATCAGAGTCCCCTCTACGGGCGTGTTTTGGATTGGATTTTAAGATTTTTGACCATATTTATCTTCCCTTTTTGTCTGGCCCATAACTCTGCCTAGAAAGGCCCTACATGCCCCAAACTTGGTCTGGTCTGCTCATCAGAGTCCCCTCTACGGGCGTGTTTTGTATTTTAAGATTTTTGACCATATTTGTCTTCCCTTTTTGTCTGGCCCATAACTCTGCCTAGAAAGGCCCTACATGCCCCAAACTTGGTCTGGTCTGCTCATCAGAGTCCCCTCTACAGGTATGTTTTGGATTGGATTTTAAGATTTTTGACCATATTTGTCTTCCCTTATTGACCGGCCCATAACTCTGCCTAGAAAGGCCCTACATGCCCCAAACTTGGTCTGGTCTGCTCATCAGAGTCCCCTCTACGGGCGTGTTTTGGATTGGATTTTAAGATTTTTGACCATATTTATCTTCCCTTTTTGTCTGGCCCATAACTCTGCCTAGAAAGGCCCTACATGCCCCAAACTTGGTCTGGTCTGCTCATCAGAGTCCCCTCTACGGGCGTGTTTTGGATTGGATTTTAAGATTTTTGACCATATTTGTCTTCCCTTATTGTCCGGCCCATAACTCTGCCTAGAAAAGGCCCTACATGCCCCAAACTTGGTCTGGTCTGCTCATCAGAGTCCCCTCTACGGGCGTGTTTTGGATTGGATTTTAAGATTTTTGACCATATTTGTCTTCCCTTATTGTCCGGCCCATAACTCTGCCTAGAAAAGGCCCTACATGCCCCAAACTTGGTCTGGTCTGCTCATCAGAGTCCCCTCTACGGGCATGTTTTGGATTGGATTTTTTTACCATATTTGTCTTCCCTTTTTGTCCAGCCCATAACTCTGCCTAGAAAGGCCCTACATGCCCCAAACTTGGTCTGGTCTGCTCATCAGAGTCCCCTCTACGGGCGTGTTTTGGATTGGATTTTAAGATTTTTGACCATATTTGTCTTCCCTTTTTGTCCGGCCCATAACTCTGCCTAGAAAGGCCCTACATGCCGCAAAGTTGGTCTGGTCTGCTCATCAGAGTCCACTCTACGGGCATGTTTTGGATTGGATTTTTAGATTTTTTTACCATATTTGTCTTCCCTTTTTGTCCAGCCCATAACTCTGCCTAGAAAGGCCCTACATGCCCCACACTTGGTCTGGTCTGCTCATCAGAGTCCCCTCTACGGGCGTGTTTTGGATTTTAAGATTTTTGACCATATTTGTCTTCCCTTTTTGTCTGGCCCATAACTCTGCCTAGAAAGGCCCTACATGCCCCAAACTTGGTCTGGTCTGCTCATCAGAGTCCCCTCTACAGGTATGTTTTGGATTGGATTTTAAGATTTTTGACCATATTTGTCTTCCCTTATTGACCGGCCCATAACTCTGCCTAGAAAGGCCCTACATGCCCCAAACTTGGTCTGGTCTGCTCATCAGAGTCCCCTCTACGGGCGTGTTTTGGATTGGATTTTAAGATTTTTGACCATATTTATCTTCCCTTTTTGTCTGGCCCATAACTCTGCCTAGAAAGGCCCTACATGCCCCAAACTTGGTCTGGTCTGCTCATCAGAGTCCCCTCTACGGGCGTGTTTTGGATTGGATTTTAAGATTTTTGACCATATTTGTCTTCCCTTATTGTCCGGCCCATAACTCTGCCTAGAAAAGGCCCTACATGCCCCAAACTTGGTCTGGTCTGCTCATCAGAGTCCCCTCTACGGGCGTGTTTTGGATTTTAAGATTTTTGACCATATTTGTCTTCCCTTTTTGTCTGGCCCATAACTCTGCCTAGAAAGGCCCTACATGCCCCAAACTTGGTCTGGTCTGCTCATCAGAGTCCCCTCTACGGGCGTGTTTTGGATTGGATTTTAAGATTTTTGACCATATTTATCTTCCCTTTTTGTCTGGCCCATAACTCTGCCTAGAAAGGCCCTACATGCCCCAAACTTGGTCTGGTCTGCTCATCAGAGTCCCCTCTACGGGCGTGTTTTGGATTGTATTTTAAGATTTTTGACCATATTTGTCTTCCCTTTTTGTCTGGCCCATAACTCTGCCTAGAAAGGCCCTACATGCCCCAAACTTGGTCTGGTCTGCTCATCAGAGTCCCCTCTACGGGCATGTTTTGGATTGGATTTTTTTACCATATTTGTCTTCCCTTTTTGTCCAGCCCATAACTCTGCCTAGAAAGGCCCTACATGCCCCAAACTTGGTCTGGTCTGCTCATCAGAGTCCCCTCTACGGGCGTGTTTTGGATTGGATTTTAAGATTTTTGACCATATTTGTCTTCCCTTTTTGTCCGGCCCATAACTCTGCCTAGAAAGGCCCTACATGCCGCAAAGTTGGTCTGGTCTGCTCATCAGAGTCCACTCTACGGGCATGTTTTGGATTGGATTTTTAGATTTTTTTACCATATTTGTCTTCCCTTTTTGTCCAGCCCATAACTCTGCCTAGAAAGGCCCTACATGCCCCACACTTGGTCTGGTCTGCTCATCAGAGTCCCCTCTACGGGCGTGTTTTGGATTTTAAGATTTTTGACCATATTTGTCTTCCCTTTTTGTCTGGCCATTAACTCTGCCTAGAAAGGCCCTACATGCCCCAAACTTGGTCTGGTCTGCTCATCAGAGTCCCCTCTACAGGTATGTTTTGGATTGGATTTTAAGATTTTTGACCATATTTGTCTTCCCTTATTGTCTGGCCCATAACTCTGCCTAGAAAGGCCCTACATGCCCCAAACTTGGTCTGGTCTGCTCATCAGAGTCCCCTCTACGGGCGTGTTTTGGATAGGATTTTAAGATTTTTGACCATATTTGTCTTCCCTTTTTGTCCGGCCCATAACTCTGCCTAGAAAGGCCCTACATGCCCCAAAGTTGGTCTGGTCTGCTCATCAGAGTCCCCCCTACGGGCATGTTTTGGATTGGATTTTTTTACCATATTTGTCTTCCCTTTTTGTCCAGCCCATAACTCTGCCTAGAAAGGCCCTACATGCCCCAAACTTGGTCTGGTCTGCTCATCAGAGTCCCCTCTACGGGCGTGTTTTGTATTGAATAAAAAAGAAAAATTTACCATATTTGTCTTCCCTTTTTGTCCGGCCCATAACTCTACCTAGAAAGGCCCTACATGCCCCAAACTTGGTCTGGTCTGCTCATCAGAGTCCCCTCTACGGTTTTGTTTTAGATTGGATTTTTACAAATTTGACCATATTTGTCTTCCCTTTTTGTCCAGCCCATAACTTTGCCTAGAAAGGCCCTACATGCCCCAAACTTGGTCTGGTCTGCTCATCAGAGTCCCCTCTACGGGCGTGTTTTGGATAGGATTTTAAGATTTTTGACCATATTTGTCTTCCCTTTTTGTCCGGCCCATAACTCTGCCTAGAAAGGCCCTACATGCCCCAAACTTGATCTGGTCTGCTTATCAGAGTCCCCTCTACGGGCGTGTTTTGGATTGGATTTTTAATTTTTTTACCATATTAATCTTCCCTTTTTGTCCGGCCCATAACTCTGCCTAGAAAAGGCCCTACATGCCCCAAACTTGGTCTGGTCTGCTCATCAGAGTCCCCTCTACGGGCGTGTTTTGTATTGAATAAAAAAGAAAAATTGACCATATTTGTCTTCCCTTTTTGTCCGGCCCATAACTCTGCCTAGAAAGGCCCTACATGCCCCAAACTTGGTCTGGTCTGCTCATCAGAGTCCCCTCTACGGGCGTGTTTTGGATTGGATTTTAAGATTTTTGACCATATTTGTCTTCCCTTTTTGTCCGGCCCATAACTCTACCTAGAAAGGCCCTACATGCCCCAAACTTGGTCTGGTCTGCTCATCAGAGTCCCCTCTACGGGTTTGTTTTAGATTGGATTTTTACAAATTTGACCATATTTGTCTTCCCTTTTTGTCCGGCCCATAACTCTGCCTAGAAAGGCCCTACATGCCGCAAAGTTGGTCTGGTCTGCTCATCAGAGTCCACTCTACGGGCATGTCTTGGATTGGATTTTTAGATTTTTTTACCATATTTGTCTTCCCTTTTTGTCCAGCCCATAACTCTGCCTAGAAAGGCCCTACATGCCCCACACTTGGTCTGGTCTGCTCATCAGAGTCCCCTCTACGGGCGTGTTTTGGATAGGATTTTAAGATTTTTGACCATATTTGTCTTCCCTTTTTGTCTGGCCCATAACTCTGCCTAGAAAGGCCCTACATGCCCCAAACTTGGTCTGGTCTGCTCATCAGAGTCCCCTCTACGGGCGTGTTTTGGATTGTATTTTTTATTTTTTTACCATATTAATCTTCCCTTTTTGTCCGGCCCATAACTCTGCCTAGAAAAGGCCCTACATGCCCCAAACTTGGTCTGGTCTGCTCATCAGAGTCCCCTCTACAGGTATGTTTTGGATTGGATTTTAAGATTTTTGACCATATTTGTCTTCCCTTATTGTCTGGCCCATAACTCTGCCTAGAAAGGCCCTACATGCCCCAAACTTGGTCTGGTCTGCTCATCAGAGTCCCCTCTACGGGCGTGTTTTGGATAGGATTTTAAGATTTTTGACCATATTTGTCTTCCCTTTTTGTCTGGCCCATAACTCTGCCTAGAAAGGCCCTACATGCCCCAAACTTGGTCTGGTCTGCTCATCAGAGTCCCCTCTACGGGCGTGTTTTGGATTGGATTTTTATTTTTTTTACCATATTAATCTTCCCTTTTTGTCCGGCCCATAACTCTGCCTAGAAAGGCCCCTACATGCCCCAAACTTGGTCTGGTCTGCTCATCAGAGTCCCCTCTACGGGCATGTTTTGGATTGGATTTTTAGAATTTTTTACCATATTTGTCTTCCCTTTTTGTCCGGCCCATAACTCTACCTAGAAAGGCCCTACATGCCCCAAACTTGGTCTGGTCTGCTCATCAGAGTCCCCCTCTACGGGTTTGTTTTAGATTGGATTTTTACAAATTTGACCATATTTGTCTTCCCTTTTTGTCCGGCCCATAACTCTGCCTAGAAAGGCCCTACATGCCCCAAAGTTGGTCTGGTCTGCTCATCAGAGTCCCCCCTACGGGCATGTTTTGGATTGGATTTTTTTACCATATTTGTCTTCCCTTTTGTCCAGCCCATAACTCTGCCTAGAAAGGCCCTACATGCCCCAAACTTGGTCTGGTCTGCTCATCAGAGTCCCCTCTACGGGCGTGTTTTGTATTGAATAAAAAAGAAAAATTTACCATATTTGTCTTCCCTTTTGTCCGGCCATAACTCTACCTAGAAAGGCCCTACATGCCCCAAACTTGGTCTGGTCTGCTCATCAGAGTCCCCTCTACGGTTTTGTTTTAGATTGGATTTTTACAAATTTGACCATATTTGTCTTCCCTTTTTGTCCAGCCCATAACTTTGCCTAGAAAGGCCCTACATGCCCCAAACTTGGTCTGGTCTGCTCATCAGAGTCCCCTCTACGGGCGTGTTTTGGATAGGATTTTAAGATTTTGACCATATTTGTCTTCCCTTTTTGTCCGGCCCATAACTCTGCCTAGAAAGGCCTACATGCCCCAAACTTGATCTGGTCGCTTATCAGAGTCCCCTCTACGGGCGTGTTTTGGATTGGATTTTTAATTTTTTTACCATATTAATCTTCCCTTTTTGTCCGGCCCATAACTCTGCCTAGAAAAGGCCCTACATGCCCCAAACTTGGTCTGGTCTGCTCATCAGAGTCCCCTCTACGGGCGTGTTTTGTATTGAATAAAAAAGAAAAATTGACCATATTTGTCTTGTCTTCCCTTTTTGTCCGGCCCATAACTCTGCCTAGAAAGGCCCTACATGCCCCAAACTTGGTCTGGTCTGCTCATCAGAGTCCCCTCTACGGGCGTGTTTTGGATTGGATTTTAAGATTTTTGACCATATTTGTCTTCCCTTTTTGTCCGGCCCATAACTCTACCTAGAAAGGCCCTACATGCCCCAAACTTGGTCTGGTCTGCTCATCAGAGTCCCCTCTACGGGTTTGTTTTAGATTGGATTTTTACAAATTTGACCATATTTGTCTTCCCTTTTTGTCCGGCCCATAACTCTGCCTAGAAAGGCCCTACATGCCGCAAAGTTGGTCTGGTCTGCTCATCAGAGTCCACTCTACGGGCATGTTTTGGATTGGATTTTTAGATTTTTTTACCATATTTGTCATCCCTTTTTGTCCAGCCCATAACTCTGCCTAGAAAGGCCCTACATGCCCCACACTTGGTCTGGTCTGCTCATCAGAGTCCCCTCTACGGGCGTGTTTTGGATAGGATTTTAAGATTTTTGACCATATTTGTCTTCCCTTTTTGTCTGGCCCATAACTCTGCCTAGAAAGGCCCTACATGCCCCAAACTTGGTCTGGTCTGCTCATCAGAGTCCCCTCTACGGGCGTGTTTTGGATTGTATTTTTTATTTTTTTACCATATTAATCTTCCCTTTTTGTCCGGCCCATAACTCTGCCTAGAAAAGGCCCTACATGCCCCAAACTTGGTCTGGTCTGCTCATCAGAGTCCCCTCTACGGGCGTGTTTTGGATAGGATTTTAAGATTTTTGACCATATTTGTCTTCCCTTTTTGTCTGGCCCATAACTCTGCCTAGAAAGGCCCTACATGCCCCAAACTTGGTCTGGTCTGCTCATCAGAGTCCCCTCTACGGGCGTGTTTTGGATTGTATTTTTTATTTTTTTACCATATTAATCTTCCCTTTTTGTCCGGCCCATAACTCTGCCTAGAAAAGGCCCTACATGCCCCAAACTTGGTCTGGTCTGCTCATCAGAGTCCCCTCTACGGGCATGTTTTGGATTGGATTTTTAGAATTTTTTACCATATTTGTCTTCCCTTTTTGTCCGGCCCATAACTCTACCTAGAAAGGCCCTACATGCCCCAAACTTGGTCTGGTCTGCTCATCAGAGTCCCCTCTACGGGTTTGTTTTAGATTGGATTTTTACAAATTTGACCATATTTGTCTTCCCTTTTTGTCCGGCCCATAACTCTGCCTAGAAAGGCCCTACATGCCCCAAACTTGGTCTGGTCTGCTCATCAGAGTCCCCTCTACGGGCGTGTTTTGCATTGGATTTTAAGATTTTTGACCATATTTGTCTTCCCTTTTTGTCCGGCCCATAACTCTGCCTAGAAAGGCCCTACATGCCCCAAAGTTGGTCTGGTCTGCTCATCAGAGTCCCCCCTACGGGCATGTTTTGGATTGGATTTTTTTACCATATTTGTCTTCCCTTTTTGTCCAGCCCATAACTCTGCCTAGAAAGGCCCTACATGCCCCAAACTTGGTCTGGTCTGCTCATCAGAGTCCCCTCTACGGGCGTGTTTTGTATTGAATAAAAAAGAAAAATTTACCATATTTGTCTTCCCTTTTTGTCCGGCCCATAACTCTACCTAGAAAGGCCCTACATGCCCCAAACTTGGTCTGGTCTGCTCATCAGAGTCCCCTCTACGGTTTTGTTTTAGATTGGATTTTTACAAATTTGACCATATTTGTCTTCCCTTTTTGTCCAGCCCATAACTTTGCCTAGAAAGGCCCTACATGCCCCAAACTTGGTCTGGTCTGCTCATCAGAGTCCCCTCTACGGGCGTGTTTTGGATAGGATTTTAAGATTTTTGACCATATTTGTCTTCCCTTTTTGTCCGGCCCATAACTCTGCCTAGAAAGGCCCTACATGCCCCAAACTTGATCTGGTCTGCTTATCAGAGTCCCCTCTACGGGCGTGTTTTGGATTGGATTTTTAATTTTTTTACCATATTAATCTTCCCTTTTTGTCCGGCCCATAACTCTGCCTAGAAAAGGCCCTACATGCCCCAAACTTGGTCTGGTCTGCTCATCAGAGTCCCCTCTACGGGCGTGTTTTGTATTGAATAAAAAAGAAAAATTGACCATATTTGTCTTCCCTTTTTGTCCGGCCCATAACTCTGCCTAGAAAGGCCCTACATGCCCCAAACTTGGTCTGGTCTGCTCATCAGAGTCCCCTCTACGGGCGTGTTTTGGATTGGATTTTAAGATTTTTGACCATATTTGTCTTCCCTTTTTGTCCGGCCCATAACTCTACCTAGAAAGGCCCTACATGCCCCAAACTTGGTCTGGTCTGCTCATCAGAGTCCCCTCTACGGGTTTGTTTTAGATTGGATTTTTACAAATTTGACCATATTTGTCTTCCCTTTTTGTCCGGCCCATAACTCTGCCTAGAAAGGCCCTACATGCCGCAAAGTTGGTCTGGTCTGCTCATCAGAGTCCACTCTACGGGCATGTTTTGGATTGGATTTTTAGATTTTTTTACCATATTTGTCATCCCTTTTTGTCCAGCCCATAACTCTGCCTAGAAAGGCCCTACATGCCCCACACTTGGTCTGGTCTGCTCATCAGAGTCCCCTCTACGGGCGTGTTTTGGATAGGATTTTAAGATTTTTGACCATATTTGTCTTCCCTTTTTGTCTGGCCCATAACTCTGCCTAGAAAGGCCCTACATGCCCCAAACTTGGTCTGGTCTGCTCATCAGAGTCCCCTCTACGGGCGTGTTTTGGATTGTATTTTTTATTTTTTTACCATATTAATCTTCCCTTTTTGTCCGGCCCATAACTCTGCCTAGAAAAGGCCCTACATGCCCCAAACTTGGTCTGGTCTGCTCATCAGAGTCCCCTCTACGGGCATGTTTTGGATTGGATTTTTAGAATTTTTTACCATATTTGTCTTCCCTTTTTGTCCGGCCCATAACTCTACCTAGAAAGGCCCTACATGCCCCAAACTTGGTCTGGTCTGCTCATCAGAGTCCCCTCTACGGGTTTGTTTTAGATTGGATTTTTACAAATTTGACCATATTTGTCTTCCCTTTTTGTCCGGCCCATAACTCTGCCTAGAAAGGCCCTACATGCCCCAAAGTTGGTCTGGTCTGCTCATCAGAGTCCCCTCTACGGGCGTGTTTTGCATTGGATTTTAAGATTTTTGACCATATTTGTCTTCCCTTTTTGTCCGGCCCATAACTCTGCCTAGAAAGGCCCTACATGCCCCAAAGTTGGTCTGGTCTGCTCATCAGAGTCCCCCCTACGGGCATGTTTTGGATTGGATTTTTTTACCATATTTGTCTTCCCTTTTTGTCCAGCCCATAACTCTGCCTAGAAAGGCCCTACATGCCCCAAACTTGGTCTGGTCTGCTCATCAGAGTCCCCTCTACGGGCGTGTTTTGGATTTTAAGATTTTTGACCATATTTGTCTTCCCTTTTTGTCTGGCCCATAACTCTGCCTAGAAAGGCCCTACATGCCCCAAACTTGGTCTGGTCTGCTCATCAGAGTCCCCTCTACGGGCGTGTTTTGGATTGGATTTTAAGATTTTTGACCATATTTATCTTCCCTTTTTGTCTGGCCCATAACTCTGCCTAGAAAGGCCCTACATGCCCCAAACTTGGTCTGGTCTGCTCATCAGAGTCCCCTCTACGGGCGTGTTTTGGATTGTATTTTAAGATTTTTGACCATATTTGTCTTCCCTTTTTGTCTGGCCCATAACTCTGCCTAGAAAGGCCCTACATGCCCCAAACTTGGTCTGGTCTGCTCATCAGAGTCCCCTCTACGGGCATGTTTTGGATTGGATTTTTTTACCATATTTGTCTTCCCTTTTGTCCAGCCCATAACTCTGCCTAGAAAGGCCCTACATGCCCCAAACTTGGTCTGGTCTGCTCATCAGAGTCCCCTCTACGGGCGTGTTTTGGATTGGATTTTAAGATTTTTGACCATATTTGTCTTCCCTTTTTGTCCGGCCCATAACCTACTCTGCCTAGAAAGGCCCTACATGCCGCAAAGTTGGTCTGGTCTGCTCATCAGAGTCCACTCTACGGGCATGTTTTGGATTGGATTTTTAGATTTTTTTACCATATTTGTCTTCCCTTTTTGTCCAGCCCATAACTCTGCCTAGAAAGGCCCTACATGCCCCCACACTTGGTCTGGTCTGCTCATCAGAGTCCCCCTCTACGGGCGTGTTTTGGATTTTAAGATTTTTGACCATATTTGTCTTCCCTTTTTGTCTGGCCCATAACTCTGCCTAGAAAGGCCCTACATGCCCCAAACTTGGTCTGGTCTGCTCATCAGAGTCCCCTCTACAGGTATGTTTTGGATTGGATTTTAAGATTTTTGACCATATTTGTCTTCCCTTATTGACCGGCCCATAACTCTGCCTAGAAAGGCCCTACATGCCCCAAACTTGGTCTGGTCTGCTCATCAGAGTCCCCTCTACGGGCGTGTTTTGGATTGGATTTTAAGATTTTTGACCATATTTGTCTTCCCTTTTTGTCCGGCCCATAACTCTGCCTAGAAAGGCCCTACATGCCCCAAACTTGGTCTGGTCTGCTCATCAGAGTCTCCTCTACGGGCGTGTTTTGGATTGGATTTTAAGATTTTTGACCATATTTGTCTTCCCTTTTTGTCTGGCCCATAACTCTGCCTAGAAAGGCCCTACATGCCCCAAACTTGGTCTGGTCTGCTCATCAGAGGTCCCTCTACGGGCATGTTTTGGATTGGATAAAAAAATAAATGACCATATTTGTCTACCCTTTTTGTCTGGCCCATAACTCTGCCTAGAAAGGCCCTACATGCCCCAAACTTGGTCTGGTCTGCTCATCAGAGTCCCCTTTACGGGCGTGTTTTGGATTGGATTTTAAGATTTTTGACCATATTTGTCTTCCCTTTTTGTCTGGCCCATAACTCTGCCTAGAAAGGCCCTACATGCCCCAAACTTGGTCTGGTCTGCTCATCAGAGTCCCCTATACGGGCGTGTTTTGGATTGGATTTTTTTTTTTAAATGACCATATTTGTCTTCCCTTTTTGTCCGGCCCATAACTCTGCCTAGAAAGGCCCTACATGCCCCAAACTTGGTCTGGTCTGCTCATCAGAGTCCCCTCTACGGGCGTGTTTTGGATTTTAAGATTTTTGACCATATTTGTCTTCCCTTTTTGTCTGGCCCATAACTCTGCCTAGAAAGGCCCTACATGCCCCAAACTTGGTCTGGTCTGCTCATCAGAGTCCCCTCTACGGGCGTGTTTTGGATTGGATTTTTTTTTTTAAATGACCATATTTGTCTTCCCTTTTTGTCCGGCCCATAACTCTGCCTAGAAAGGCCCTACATGCCCCAAACTTGGTCTGGTCTGCTCATCAGAGTCCCCTCTACAGGTATGTTTTGGATTGGATTATAAGATTTTTGACCATATTTGTCTTCCCTTATTGTCCGGCCCATAACTCTGCCTAGAAAGGCCCTACATGCCCCACACTTGGTCTGGTCTGCTCATCAGAGTCCCCTCTACGGGCGTGTTATGGATTTTAAGATTTTTGACCATATTTGTCTTCCCTTTTTGTCTGGCCCATAACTCTGCCTAGAAAGGCCCTACATGCCCCAAACTTGGTCTGGTCTGCTCATCAGAGTCCCCTCTACGGGCGTGTTTTGGATTGGATTTTAAGATTTTTGACCATATTTGTCTTCCCTTTTTGTCTGGCCCATAACTCTGCCTAGAAAGGCCCTACATGCCCCAAACTTGGTCTGGTCTGCTCATCAGAGTCCCCTCTACGGGCGTGTTTTGGATTGGATTTTAAGATTTTTGACCATATTTGTCTTCCCTTTTTGTCTGGCCCATAACTCTGCCTAGAAAGGCCCTACATGCCCCAAACTTGGTCTGGTCTGCTCATCAGAGTCTCCTCTACGGGCGTGTTTTGGATTGGATTTTAAGATTTTTGACCATATTTGTCTTCCCTTTTTGTCTGGCCCATAACTCTGCCTAGAAAGGCCCTACATGCCCCAAACTTGGTCTGGTCTGCTCATCAGAGTCCCCTCTACGGGCGTGTTTTGGATTGGATTTTTTTTTTTAAATGACCATATTTGTCTTCCCTTTTTGTCCGGCCCATAACTCTGCCTAGAAAGGCCCTACATGCCCCAAACTTGGTCTGGTCTGCTCATCAGAGTCCCCTCTACAGGTATGTTTTGGATTGGATTTTAAGATTTTTGACCATATTTGTCTTCCCTTATTGACCGGCCCATAACTCTGCCTAGAAAGGCCCTACATGCCCCAAACTTGGTCTGGTCTGCTCATCAGAGTCCCCTCTACGGGCGTGTTTTGGATTGGATTTTAAGATTTTTGACCATATTTATCTTCCCTTTTTGTCTGGCCCATAACTCTGCCTAGAAAGGCCCTACATGCCCCAAACTTGGTCTGGTCTGCTCATTGGAGTCCCCTCTACGGGCGTGTTTTGTATTTTAAGATTTTTGACCATATTTGTCTTCCCTTTTTGTCTGGCCCATAACTCTGCCTAGAAAGGCCCTACATGCCCCAAACTTGGTCTGGTCTGCTCATCAGAGTCCCCTCTACAGGTATGTTTTGGATTGGATTTTAAGATTTTTGACCATATTTGTCTTCCCTTATTGACCGGCCCATAACTCTGCCTAGAAAGGCCCTACATGCCCCAAACTTGGTCTGGTCTGCTCATCAGAGTCCCCTCTACGGGCGTGTTTTGGATTGGATTTTAAGATTTTTGACCATATTTATCTTCCCTTTTTGTCTGGCCCATAACTCTGCCTAGAAAGGCCCTACATGCCCCAAACTTGGTCTGGTCTGCTCATCAGAGTCCCCTCTACGGGCGTGTTTTGGATTGGATTTTAAGATTTTTGACCATATTTGTCTTCCCTTATTGTCCGGCCCATAACTCTGCCTAGAAAAGGCCCTACATGCCCCAAACTTGGTCTGGTCTGCTCATCAGAGTCCCCTCTACGGGCGTGTTTTGGATTGGATTTTAAGATTTTTGACCATATTTGTCTTCCCTTATTGTCCGGCCCATAACTCTGCCTAGAAAAGGCCCTACATGCCCCAAACTTGGTCTGGTCTGCTCATCAGAGTCCCCTCTACGGGCATGTTTTGGATTGGATTTTTTTACCATATTTGTCTTCCCTTTTTGTCCAGCCCATAACTCTGCCTAGAAAGGCCCTACATGCCCCAAACTTGGTCTGGTCTGCTCATCAGAGTCCCCTCTACGGGCGTGTTTTGGATTGGATTTTAAGATTTTTGACCATATTTGTCTTCCCTTTTTGTCCGGCCCATAACTCTGCCTAGAAAGGCCCTACATGCCGCAAAGTTGGTCTGGTCTGCTCATCAGAGTCCACTCTACGGGCATGTTTTGGATTGGATTTTTAGATTTTTTTACCATATTTGTCTTCCCTTTTTGTCCAGCCCATAACTCTGCCTAGAAAGGCCCTACATGCCCCACACTTGGTCTGGTCTGCTCATCAGAGTCCCCTCTACGGGCGTGTTTTGGATTTTAAGATTTTTGACCATATTTGTCTTCCCTTTTTGTCTGGCCCATAACTCTGCCTAGAAAGGCCCTACATGCCCCAAACTTGGTCTGGTCTGCTCATCAGAGTCCCCTCTACAGGTATGTTTTGGATTGGATTTTAAGATTTTTGACCATATTTGTCTTCCCTTATTGACCGGCCCATAACTCTGCCTAGAAAGGCCCTACATGCCCCAAACTTGGTCTGGTCTGCTCATCAGAGTCCCCTCTACGGGCGTGTTTTGGATTGGATTTTAAGATTTTTGACCATATTTATCTTCCCTTTTTGTCTGGCCCATAACTCTGCCTAGAAAGGCCCTACATGCCCCAAACTTGGTCTGGTCTGCTCATCAGAGTCCCCTCTACGGGCGTGTTTTGGATTGGATTTTAAGATTTTTGACCATATTTGTCTTCCCTTATTGTCCGGCCCATAACTCTGCCTAGAAAAGGCCCTACATGCCCCAAACTTGGTCTGGTCTGCTCATCAGAGTCCCCTCTACGGGCGTGTTTTGGATTTTAAGATTTTTGACCATATTTGTCTTCCCTTTTTGTCTGGCCCATAACTCTGCCTAGAAAGGCCCTACATGCCCCAAACTTGGTCTGGTCTGCTCATCAGAGTCCCCTCTACGGGCGTGTTTTGGATTGGATTTTAAGATTTTTGACCATATTTATCTTCCCTTTTTGTCTGGCCCATAACTCTGCCTAGAAAGGCCCTACATGCCCCAAACTTGGTCTGGTCTGCTCATCAGAGTCCCCTCTACGGGCGTGTTTTGGATTGTATTTTAAGATTTTTGACCATATTTGTCTTCCCTTTTTGTCTGGCCCATAACTCTGCCTAGAAAGGCCCTACATGCCCCAAACTTGGTCTGGTCTGCTCATCAGAGTCCCCTCTACGGGCATGTTTTGGAATGGATTTTTTTACCATATTTGTCTTCCCTTTTTGTCCAGCCCATAACTCTGCCTAGAAAGGCCCTACATGCCCCAAACTTGGTCTGGTCTGCTCATCAGAGTCCCCTCTACGGGCGTGTTTTGGATTGGATTTTAAGATTTTTGACCATATTTGTCTTCCCTTTTTGTCCGGCCCATAACTCTGCCTAGAAAGGCCCTACATGCCGCAAAGTTGGTCTGGTCTGCTCATCAGAGTCCACTCTACGGGCATGTTTTGGATTGGATTTTTAGATTTTTTTACCATATTTGTCTTCCCTTTTTGTCCAGCCCATAACTCTGCCTAGAAAGGCCCTACATGCCCCACACTTGGTCTGGTCTGCTCATCAGAGTCCCCTCTACGGGCGTGTTTTGGATTTTAAGATTTTGACCATATTTGTCTTCCCTTTTTGTCTGGCCATTAACTCTGCCTAGAAAGGCCCTACATGCCCCAAACTTGGTCTGGTCTGCTCATCAGAGTCCCCTCTACAGGTATGTTTTGGATTGGATTTTAAGATTTTTGACCATATTTGTCTTCCCTTATTGTCTGGCCCATAACTCTGCCTAGAAAGGCCCTACATGCCCCAAAACTTGGTCTGGTCTGCTCATCAGAGTCCCCTCTACGGGCGTGTTTTGGATAGGATTTTAAGATTTTTGACCATATTTGTCTTCCCTTTTTGTCCGGCCCATAACTCTGCCTAGAAAGGCCCTACATGCCCCAAAGTTGGTCTGGTCTGCTCATCAGAGTCCCCCCTACGGGCATGTTTTGGATTGGATTTTTTTACCATATTTGTCTTCCCTTTTTGTCCAGCCCATAACTCTGCCTAGAAAGGCCCCTACATGCCCCAAACTTGGTCTGGTCTGCTCATCAGAGTCCCCTCTAACGGGCGTGTTTTGTATTGAATAAAAAAGAAAAATTTACCATATTTGTCTTCCCTTTTTGTCCGGCCCCATAACTCTACCTAGAAAGGCCCTACATGCCCCAAACTTGGTCTGGTCTGCTCATCAGTGTCCCCTCTACGGTTTTGTTTTAGATTGGATTTTTACAAATTTGACCATATTTGTCTTCCCTTTTTGTCCAGCCCATAACTTTGCCTAGAAAGGCCCTACATGCCCCAAACTTGGTCTGGTCTGCTCATCAGAGTCCCCTCTACGGGCGTGTTTTGGATAGGATTTTAAGATTTTTGACCATATTTGTCTTCCCTTTTGTCCGGCCCATAACTCTGCCTAGAAAGGCCCTACATGCCCCAAACTTGATCTGGTCTGCTTATCAGAGTCCCCCTCTACGGGCGTGTTTTGGATTGGATTTTTAATTTTTTTACCATATTAATCTTCCCTTTTTGTCCGGCCCATAACTCTGCCTAGAAAAGGCCCTACATGCCCCAAACTTGGTCTGGTCTGCTCATCAGAGTCCCCTCTACGGGCGTGTTTTGTATTGAATAAAAAAGAAAAATTGACCATATTTGTCTTCCCTTTTTGTCCGGCCCATAACTCTGCCTAGAAAGGCCCTACATGCCCCAAACTTGGTCTGGTCTGCTCATCAGAGTCCCCTCTACGGGCGTGTTTTGGATTGGATTTTAAGATTTTTGACCATATTTGTCTTCCCTTTTTGTCCGGCCCATAACTCTACCTAGAAAGGCCCTACATGCCCCAAACTTGGTCTGGTCTGCTCATCAGAGTCCCCTCTACGGGTTTGTTTTAGATTGGATTTTTACAAATTTGACCATATTTGTCTTCCCTTTTTGTCCGGCCCATAACTCTGCCTAGAAAGGCCCTACATGCCGCAAAGTTGGTCTGGTCTGCTCATCAGAGTCCACTCTACGGGCATGTCTTGGATTGGATTTTTAGATTTTTTTACCATATTTGTCTTCCCTTTTTGTCCAGCCCATAACTCTGCCTAGAAAGGCCCTACATGCCCCACACTTGGTCTGGTCTGCTCATCAGAGTCCCCCTCTACGGGCGTGTTTTGGATAGGATTTTAAGATTTTTGACCATATTTGTCTTCCCTTTTTGTCTGGCCCATAACTCTGCCTAGAAAGGCCCTACATGCCCCAAACTTGGTCTGGTCTGCTCATCAGAGTCCCCTCTACGGGCGTGTTTTGGATTGTATTTTTTATTTTTTTACCATATTAATCTTCCCTTTTTGTCCGGCCCATAACTCTGCCTAGAAAAGGCCCTACATGCCCCAAACTTGGTCTGGTCTGCTCATCAGAGTCCCCTCTACAGGTATGTTTTGGATTGGATTTTAAGATTTTTGACCATATTTGTCTTCCCTTATTGTCTGGCCCATAACTCTGCCTAGAAAGGGCCCTACATGCCCCAAACTTGGTCTGGTCTGCTCATCAGAGTCCCCTCTACGGGCGTGTTTTGGATAGGATTTTAAGATTTTTGACCATATTTGTCTTCCCTTTTTGTCTGGCCCATAACTCTGCCTAGAAAGGCCCTACATGCCCCAAACTTGGTCTGGTCTGCTCATCAGAGTCCCCTCTACGGGCGTGTTTTGGATTGGATTTTTTATTTTTTTACCATATTAATCTTCCCTTTTTGTCCGGCCCATAACTCTGCCTAGAAAAGGCCCTACATGCCCCAAACTTGGTCTGGTCTGCTCATCAGAGTCCCCTCTACGGGCATGTTTTGGATTGGATTTTTAGAATTTTTTACCATATTTGTCTTCCCTTTTTGTCCGGCCCATAACTCTACCTAGAAAGGCCCTACATGCCCCAAACTTGGTCTGGTCTGCTCATCAGAGTCCCCTCTACGGGTTTGTTTTAGATTGGATTTTTACAAATTTGACCATATTTGTCTTCCCTTTTTGTCCGGCCCATAACTCTGCCTAGAAAGGCCCTACATGCCCCAAAGTTGGTCTGGTCTGCTCATCAGAGTCCCCTCTACGGGCGTGTTTTGCATTGGATTTTAAGATTTTTGACCATATTTGTCTTCCCTTTTTGTCCGGCCCATAACTCTGCCTAGAAAGGCCCTACATGCCCCAAAGTTGGTCTGGTCTGCTCATCAGAGTCCCCCCTACGGGCATGTTTTGGATTGGATTTTTTTACCATATTTGTCTTCCCTTTTTGTCCAGCCCATAACTCTGCCTAGAAAGGCCCTACATGCCCCAAACTTGGTCTGGTCTGCTCATCAGAGTCCCCTCTACGGGCGTGTTTTGTATTGAATAAAAAAGAAAAATTTACCATATTGTCTTCCCTTTTTGTCCGGCCCATAACTCTACCTAGAAAGGCCCTACATGCCCCAAAACTTGGTCTGGTCTGCTCATCAGAGTCCCCTCTACGGTTTTGTTTTAGATTGGATTTTTACAAATTTGACCATATTTGTCTTCCCTTTTTGTCCAGCCCATAACTTTGCCTAGAAAGGCCCTACATGCCCCAAACTTGGTCTGGTCTGCTCATCAGAGTCCCCTCTACGGGCGTGTTTTGGATAGGATTTTAAGATTTTTGACCATATTTGTCTTCCCTTTTTGTCCGGCCCATAACTCTGCCTAGAAAGGCCCTACATGCCCCAAACTTGATCTGGTCTGCTTATCAGAGTCCCCTCTACGGGCGTGTTTTGGATTGGATTTTTAATTTTTTTACCATATTAATCTTCCCTTTTTGTCCGGCCCATAACTCTGCCTAGAAAAGGCCCTACATGCCCCAAACTTGGTCTGGTCTGCTCATCAGAGTCCCCTCTACGGGCGTGTTTTGTATTGAATAAAAAAGAAAAATTGACCATATTTGTCTTCCCTTTTTGTCCGGCCCATAACTCTGCCTAGAAAGGCCCTACATGCCCCAAACTTGGTCTGGTCTGCTCATCAGAGTCCCCTCTACGGGGCGTGTTTTGGATTGGATTTTAAGATTTTTGACCATATTTGTCTTCCCTTTTTGTCCGGCCCATAACTCTACCTAGAAAGGCCCTACATGCCCCAAACTTGGTCTGGTCTGCTCATCAGAGTCCCCTCTACGGGTTTGTTTTAGATTGGATTTTTACAAATTTGACCATATTTGTCTTCCCTTTTTGTCCGGCCCATAACTCTGCCTAGAAAGGCCCTACATGCCGCAAAGTTGGTCTGGTCTGCTCATCAGAGTCCACTCTACGGGCATGTTTTGGATTGGATTTTTAGATTTTTTTACCATATTTGTCATCCCTTTTTGTCCAGCCCATAACTCTGCCTAGAAAGGCCCTACATGCCCCACACTTGGTCTGGTCTGCTCATCAGAGTCCCCTCTACGGGCGTGTTTTGGATAGGATTTTAAGATTTTTGACCATATTTGTCTTCCCTTTTTGTCTGGCCCATAACTCTGCCTAGAAAGGCCCTACATGCCCCAAACTTGGTCTGGTCTGCTCATCAGAGTCCCCTCTACGGGCGTGTTTTGGATTGTATTTTTTATTTTTTTACCATATTAATCTTCCCTTTTTGTCCGGCCCATAACTCTGCCTAGAAAAGGCCCTACATGCCCCAAACTTGGTCTGGTCTGCTCATCAGAGTCCCCTCTACGGGCATGTTTTGGATTGGATTTTTAGAATTTTTTACCATATTTGTCTTCCCTTTTTGTCCGGCCCATAACTCTACCTAGAAAGGCCCTACATGCCCCAAACTTGGTCTGGTCTGCTCATCAGAGTCCCCTCTACGGGTTTGTTTTAGATTGGATTTTTACAAATTTGACCATATTTGTCTTCCCTTTTTGTCCGGCCCATAACTCTGCCTAGAAAGGCCCTACATGCCCCAAACTTGGTCTGGTCTGCTCATCAGAGTCCCCTCTACGGGCGTGTTTTGCATTGGATTTTAAGATTTTTGACCATATTTGTCTTCCCTTTTTGTCCGGCCCATAACTCTGCCTAGAAAGGCCCTACATGCCCCAAAGTTGGTCTGGTCTGCTCATCAGAGTCCCCCCTACGGGCATGTTTTGGATTGGATTTTTTTACCATATTTGTCTTCCCTTTTTGTCCAGCCCATAACTCTGCCTAGAAAGGCCCTACATGCCCCAAACTTGGTCTGGTCTGCTCATCAGAGTCCCCTCTACGGGCGTGTTTTGTATTGAATAAAAAAGAAAAATTTACCATATTTGTCTTCCCTTTTTGTCCGGCCCATAACTCTGCCTAGAAAGGCCCTACATGCCCCAAAGTTGGTCTGGTCTGCTCATCAGAGTCCCCTCTACGTGCATGTTTTGGATTGGATTTTTTTTTTAAATGACCATATTTGTCTTCCCTTTTTGTCCGGCCCATAACTCTGCCTAGAAAGGCCCTACATGCCCCAAACTTGATCTGGTCTGCTTATCAGAGTCCCCTCTACGGGCGTGTTTTGGATTGGATTTTTAATTTTTTTACCATATTAATCTTCCCTTTTTGTCCGGCCCATAACTCTGCCTAGAAAAGGCCCTACATGCCCCAAACTTGGTCTGGTCTGCTCATCAGAGTCCCCTCTACGGGCGTGTTTTGTATTGAATAAAAAAGAAAAATTGACCATATTTGTCTTCCCTTTTTGTCCGGCCCATAACTCTGCCTAGAAAGGCCCTACATGCCCCAAACTTGGTCTGGTCTGCTCATCAGAGTCCCCTCTACGGGCGTGTTTTGGATTGGATTTTAAGATTTTTGACCATATTTGTCTTCCCTTTTTGTCCGGCCCATAACTCTACCTAGAAAGGCCCTACATGCCCCAAACTTGGTCTGGTCTGCTCATCAGAGTCCCCTCTACGGGTTTGTTTTAGATTGGATTTTTACAAATTTGACCATATTTGTCTTCCCTTTTTGTCCGGCCCATAACTCTGCCTAGAAAGGCCCTACATGCCCCAAACTTGGTCTGGTCTGCTCATCAGAGTCCCCTCTACGGGCGTGTTTTGCATTGGATTTTAAGATTTTTGACCATATTTGTCTTCCCTTTTTGTCCGGCCCATAACTCTGCCTAGAAAGGCCCTACATGCCCCAAAGTTGGTCTGGTCTGCTCATCAGAGTCCCCCCTACGGGCATGTTTTGGATTGGATTTTTTTACCATATTTGTCTTCCCTTTTTGTCCAGCCCATAACTCTGCCTAGAAAGGCCCTACATGCCCCAAACTTGGTCTGGTCTGCTCATCAGAGTCCCCTCTACGGGCGTGTTTTGTATTGAATAAAAAAGAAAAATTTACCATATTTGTCTTCCCTTTTTGTCCGGCCCATAACTCTGCCTAGAAAGGCCCTACATGCCCCAAAGTTGGTCTGGTCTGCTCATCAGAGTCCCCTCTACGTGCATGTTTTGGATTGGATTTTTTTTTTAAATGACCATATTTGTCTTCCCTTTTTGTCCGGCCCATAACTCTGCCTAGAAAGGCCCTACATGCCCCAAACTTGATCTGGTCTGCTTATCAGAGTCCCCTCTACGGGCGTGTTTTGGATTGGATTTTTAATTTTTTTACCATATTAATCTTCCCTTTTTGTCCGGCCCATAACTCTGCCTAGAAAAGGCCCTACATGCCCCAAACTTGGTCTGGTCTGCTCATCAGAGTCCCCTCTACGGGCGTGTTTTGTATTGAATAAAAAAGAAAAATTGACCATATTTGTCTTCCCTTTTTGTCCGGCCCATAACTCTGCCTAGAAAGGCCCTACATGCCCCAAACTTGGTCTGGTCTGCTCATCAGAGTCCCCTCTACGGGCGTGTTTTGGATTGGATTTTAAGATTTTTGACCATATTTGTCTTCCCTTTTTGTCCGGCCCATAACTCTACCTAGAAAGGCCCTACATGCCCCAAACTTGGTCTGGTCTGCTCATCAGAGTCCCCTCTACGGGTTTGTTTTAGATTGGATTTTTACAAATTTGACCATATTTGTCTTCCCTTTTTGTCCGGCCCATAACTCTGCCTAGAAAGGCCCTACATGCCCCAAACTTGGTCTGGTCTGCTCATCAGAGTCCCCTCTACGGGCGTGTTTTGGATTGGATTTTAAGATTTTTGACCATATTTGTCTTCCCTTTTTGTCCGGCCCATAACTCTGCCTAGAAAGGCCCTACATGCCGCAAAGTTGGTCTGGTCTGCTCATCAGAGTCCACTCTACGGGCATGTTTTGGATTGGATTTTTAGATTTTTTTACCATATTTGTCTTCCCTTTTTGTCCAGCCCATAACTCTGCCTAGAAAGGCCCTACATGCCCCACACTTGGTCTGGTCTGCTCATCAGAGTCCCCTCTACGGGCGTGTTTTGGATTTTAAGATTTTTGACCATATTTGTCTTCCCTTTTTGTCTGGCCCATAACTCTGCCTAGAAAGGCCCTACATGCCCCAAACTTGGTCTGGTCTGCTCATCAGAGTCCCCTCTACGGGCGTGTTTTGGATTGTATTTTAAGATTTTTGACCATATTTGTCTTCCCTTTTTGTCTGGCCCATAACTCTGCCTAGAAAGGCCCTACATGCCCCAAACTTGGTCTGGTCTGCTCATCAGAGTCTCCTCTACGGGCGTGTTTTGGATAGGATTTTAAGATTTTTGACCATATTTGTCTTCCCTTTTTGTCTGGCCCATAACTCTGCCTAGAAAGGCCCTACATGCCCCAAACTTGGTCTGGTCTGCTCATCAGAGTCCCCTCTACGGGCGTGTTTTGGATTGGATTTTTTATTTTTTTACCATATTAATCTTCCCTTTTTGTCCGGCCCATAACTCTGCCTAGAAAAGGCCCTACATGCCCCAAACTTGGTCTGGTCTGCTCATCAGAGTCCCCTCTACGGGCATGTTTTGGATTGGATTTTTAGATTTTTTTACCATATTTGTCTTCCCTTTTTGTCCGGCCCATAACTCTACCTAGAAAGGCCCTACATGCCCCAAACTTGGTCTGGTCTGCTCATCAGAGTCCCCTCTACGGGCGTGTTTTGTATTTTAAGATTTTTGACCATATTTGTCTTCCCTTTTTGTCTGGCCCATAACTCTGCCTAGAAAGGCCCTACATGCCCCAAACTTGGTCTGGTCTGCTCATCAGAGTCCCCTCTACAGGTATGTTTTGGATTGGATTTTAAGATTTTTGACCATATTTGTCTTCCCTTATTGACCGGCCCATAACTCTGCCTAGAAAGGCCCTACATGCCCCAAACTTGGTCTGGTCTGCTCATCAGAGTCCCCTCTACGGGCGTGTTTTGGATTGGATTTTAAGATTTTTGACCATATTTGTCTTCCCTTTTTGTCCGGCCCATAACTCTGCCTAGAAAGGCCCTACATGCCGCAAAGTTGGTCTGGTCTGCTCATCAGAGTCCACTCTACGGGCATTTTTTACCATATTTGTCTTCCCTTTTTGTCCAGCCCATAACTCTGCCTAGAAAGGCCCTACATTCCCCAAACTTGGTCTGGTCTGCTCATCAGAGTCCCCTCTAGGGGCGTGTTTTGGATTTTAAGATTTTTGACCATATTTGTCTTCCCTTTTTGTCTGGCCCATAACTCTGCCTAGAAAGGCCCTACATGCCCCAAACTTGGTCTGGTCTGCTCATCAGAGTCCCCTCTACGGGTTTGTTTTAGATTGGATTTTTACAAATTTGACCATATTTGTCTTCCCTTTTTGTCCGGCCCATAACTCTGCCTAGAAAGGCCCTACATGCCCCAAACTTGGTCTGGTCTGCTCATCAGAGTCCCCTCTACGGGCGTGTTTTGTATTGAATAAAAAAGAAAAATTTACCATATTTGTCTTCCCTTTTTGTCCGGCCCATAACTCTGCCTAGAAAGGCCCTACATGCCCCACACTTGGTCTGGTCTGCTCATCAGAGTCCCCTCTACGGGCGTGTTTTGGATTTTAAGATTTTTGACCATATTTGTCTTCCCTTTTTGTCTGGCCCATAACTCTGCCTAGAAAGGCCCTACATGCCCCAAACTTGGTCTGGTCTGCTCATCAGAGTCCCCTCTACGGGTTTGTTTTAGATTGGATTTTTACAAATTTGACCATATTTGTCTTCCCTTTTTGTCCGGCCCATAACTCTGCCTAGAAAGGCCCTACATGCCCCAAACTTGGTCTGGTCTGCTCATCAGAGTCCCCTCTACGGGCGTGTTTTGCATTGGATTTTAAGATTTTTGACCATATTTGTCTTCCCTTTTTGTCCGGCCCATAACTCTGCCTAGAAAGGCCCTACATGCCCCAAAGTTGGTCTGGTCTGCTCATCAGAGTCCCCCCTACGGGCATGTTTTGGATTGGATTTTTTTACCATATTTGTCTTCCCTTTTTGTCCAGCCCATAACTCTGCCTAGAAAGGCCCTACATGCCCCAAACTTGGTCTGGTCTGCTCATCAGAGTCCCCTCTACGGGCGTGTTTTGTATTGAATAAAAAAGAAAAATTTACCATATTTGTCTTCCCTTTTTGTCCGGCCCATAACTCTGCCTAGAAAGGCCCTACATGCCCCAAAGTTGGTCTGGTCTGCTCATCAGAGTCCCCTCTACGTGCATGTTTTGGATTGGATTTTTTTTTTAAATGACCATATTTGTCTTCCCTTTTTGTCCGGCCCATAACTCTGCCTAGAAAGGCCCTACATGCCCCAAACTTGGTCTGGTCTGCTCATCAGAGTCCCCTCTACGTGCATGTTTTGGATTGGATTTTTTTTTTAAATGACCATATTTGTCTTCCCTTTTTGTCCGGCCCATAACTCTGCCTAGAAAGGCCCTACATGCCGCAAAGTTGGTCTGGTCTGCTCATCAGAGTCCACTCTACGGGCATGTTTTGGATTGGATTTTTAGATTTTTTTACCATATTTGTCTTCCCTTTTTGTCCAGCCCATAACTCTGCCTAGAAAGGCCCTACATGCCCCAAACTTGGTCTGGTCTGCTCATCAGAGTCCCCTCTACGGGCGTGTTTTGGATAGGATTTTAAGATTTTTGACCATATTTGTCTTCCCTTTTTGTCCGGCCCATAACTCTGCCTAGAAAGGCCCTACATGCCCCAAACTTGATCTGGTCTGCTTATCAGAGTCCCCTCTACGGGCGTGTTTTGGATTGGATTTTTTATTTTTTTACCATATTAATCTTCCCTTTTTGTCCGGCCCATAACTCTGCCTAGAAAAGGCCCTACATGCCCCAAACTTGGTCTGGTCTGCTCATCAGAGGTCCCTCTACGGGCGTGTTTTGTATTGAATAAAAAAGAAAAATTGACCATATTTGTCTTCCCTTTTTGTCCGGCCCATAACTCTGCCTAGAAAGGCCCTACATGCCCCAAACTTGGTCTGGTCTGCTCATCAGAGTCCCCTCTACGGGCGTGTTTTGGATTGGATTTTAAGATTTTTGACCATATTTGTCTTCCCTTTTTGTCCGGCCCATAACTCTACCTAGAAAGGCCCTACATGCCCCAAACTTGGTCTGGTCTGCTCATCAGAGTCCCCTCTACGGGTTTGTTTTAGATTGGATTTTTACAAATTTGACCATATTTGTCTTCCCTTTTTGTCCGGCCCATAACTCTGCCTAGAAAGGCCCTACATGCCCCAAACTTGGTCTGGTCTGCTCATCAGAGTCCCCTCTACGGGCGTGTTTTGGATTGGATTTTAAGATTTTTGACCATATTTGTCTTCCCTTTTTGTCCGGCCCATAACTCTGCCTAGAAAGGCCCTACATGCCGCAAAGTTGGTCTGGTCTGCTCATCAGAGTCCACTCTACGGGCATGTTTTGGATTGGATTTTTAGATTTTTTTACCATATTTGTCTTCCCTTTTTGTCCAGCCCATAACTCTGCCTAGAAAGGCCCTACATGCCCCACACTTGGTCTGGTCTGCTCATCAGAGTCCCCTCTACGGGCGTGTTTTGGATTTTAAGATTTTTGACCATATTTGTCTTCCCTTTTTGTCTGGCCCATAACTCTGCCTAGAAAGGCCCTACATGCCCCAAACTTGGTCTGGTCTGCTCATCAGAGTCCCCTCTACGGGCGTGTTTTGGATTGTATTTTAAGATTTTTGACCATATTTGTCTTCCCTTTTTGTCTGGCCCATAACTCTGCCTAGAAAGGCCCTACATGCCCCAAACTTGGTCTGGTCTGCTCATCAGAGTCCCCTCTACGGGCGTGTTTTGGATTGGATTTTAAGATTTTTGACCATATTTATCTTCCCTTTTTGTCTGGCGCATAACTCTGCCTAGAAAGGCCCTACATGCCCCAAACTTGGTCTGGTCTGCTCATCAGAGTCTCCTCTACGGGCGTGTTTTGGATAGGATTTTAAGATTTTTGACCATATTTGTCTTCCCTTTTTGTCTGGCCCATAACTCTGCCTAGAAAGGCCCTACATGCCCCAAACTTGGTCTGGTCTGCTCATCAGAGTCCCCTCTACGGGCGTGTTTTGGATTGGATTTTTTATTTTTTTACCATATTAATCTTCCCTTTTTGTCCGGCCCATAACTCTGCCTAGAAAAGGCCCTACATGCCCCAAACTTGGTCTGGTCTGCTCATCAGAGTCCCCTCTACGGGCATGTTTTGGATTGGATTTTTAGATTTTTTTACCATATTTGTCTTCCCTTTTTGTCCGGCCCATAACTCTACCTAGAAAGGCCCTACATGCCCCAAACTTGGTCTGGTCTGCTCATCAGAGTCCCCTCTACGGGCGTGTTTTGTATTTTAAGATTTTTGACCATATTTGTCTTCCCTTTTTGTCTGGCCCATAACTCTGCCTAGAAAGGCCCTACATGCCCCAAACTTGGTCTGGTCTGCTCATCAGAGTCCCCTCTACGGGCGTGTTTTGGATTGGATTTTAAGATTTTTGACCATATTTGTCTTCCCTTTTTGTCTGGCCCATAACTCTGCCTAGAAAGGCCCTACATGCCCCAAACTTGGTCTGGTCTGCTCATCAGAGTCTCCTCTACGGGCGTGTTTTGGATTGGATTTTAAGATTTTTGACCATATTTGTCTTCCCTTTTTGTCTGGCCCATAACTCTGCCTAGAAAGGCCCTACATGCCCCAAACTTGGTCTGGTCTGCTCATCAGAGTCCCCTCTACGGGCGTGTTTTGGATTGGATTTTAAGATTTTTGACCATATTTATCTTCCCTTTTTGTCTGGCCCATAACTCTGCCTAGAAAGGCCCTACATGCCCCAAACTTGGTCTGGTCTGCTCATCAGAGTCCCCTCTACGGGTTTGTTTTAGATTGGATTTTTACAAATTTGACCATATTTGTCTTCCCTTTTTGTCCGGCCCATAACTCTGCCTAGAAAGGCCCTACATGCCCCAAACTTGGTCTGGTCTGCTCATCAGAGTCCCCTCTACGGGCGTGTTTTGCATTGGATTTTAAGATTTTTGACCATATTTGTCTTCCCTTTTTGTCCGGCCCATAACTCTGCCTAGAAAGGCCCTACATGCCCCAAAGTTGGTCTGGTCTGCTCATCAGAGTCCCCCCTACGGGCATGTTTTGGATTGGATTTTTTTACCATATTTGTCTTCCCTTTTTGTCCAGCCCATAACTCTGCCTAGAAAGGCCCTACATGCCCCAAACTTGGTCTGGTCTGCTCATCAGAGTCCCCTCTACGGGCGTGTTTTGTATTGAATAAAAAAGAAAAATTTACCATATTTGTCTTCCCTTTTTGTCCGGCCCATAACTCTGCCTAGAAAGGCCCTACATGCCCCAAAGTTGGTCTGGTCTGCTCATCAGAGTCCCCTCTACGTGCATGTTTTGGATTGGATTTTTTTTTTAAATGACCATATTTGTCTTCCCTTTTTGTCCGGCCCATAACTCTACCTAGAAAGGCCCTACATGCCCCAAACTTGGTCTGGTCTGCTCATCAGAGTCCCCTCTACGGTTTTGTTTTAGATTGGATTTTTACAAATTTGACCATATTTGTCTTCCCTTTTTGTCCAGCCCATAACTTTGCCTAGAAAGGCCCTACATGCCCCAAACTTGGTCTGGTCTGCTCATCAGAGTCCCCTCTACGGGCATGTTTTGGATAGGATTTTAAGATTTTTGACCATATTTGTCTTCCCTTTTTGTCCGGCCCATAACTCTGCCTAGAAAGGCCCTACATGCCCCAAACTTGATCTGGTCTGCTTATCAGAGTCCCCTCTACGGGCGTGTTTTGGATTGGATTTTTAATTTTTTTACCATATTAATCTTCCCTTTTTTGTCCGGCCCATAACTCTGCCTAGAAAAGGCCCTACATGCCCCAAACTTGGTCTGGTCTGCTCATCAGAGTCCCCTCTACGGGCGTGTTTTGTATTGAATAAAAAAGAAAAATTGACCATATTTGTCTTCCCTTTTTGTCCGGCCCATAACTCTGCCTAGAAAGGCCCTACATGCCCCAAACTTGGTCTGGTCTGCTCATCAGAGTCCCCTCTACGGGCGTGTTTTGGATTGGATTTTTAAGATTTTTGACCATATTTGTCTTCCCTTTTTGTCCGGCCCATAACTCTACCTAGAAAGGCCCTACATGCCCCAAACTTGGTCTGGTCTGCTCATCAGAGTCCCCTCTACGGGTTTGTTTTAGATTGGATTTTTACAAATTTGACCATATTTGTCTTCCCTTTTTGTCCGGCCCATAACTCTGCCTAGAAAGGCCCTACATGCCCCAAACTTGGTCTGGTCTGCTCATCAGAGTCCCCTCTACGGGCGTGTTTTGGATTGGATTTTAAGATTTTTGACCATATTTGTCTTCCCTTTTTGTCCGGCCCATAACTCTGCCTAGAAAGGCCCTACATGCCGCAAAGTTGGTCTGGTCTGCTCATCAGAGTCCACTCTACGGGCATGTTTTGGATTGGATTTTTAGATTTTTTTACCATATTTGTCTTCCCTTTTTGTCCAGCCCATAACTCTGCCTAGAAAGGCCCTACATGCCCCACACTTGGTCTGGTCTGCTCATCAGAGTCCCCTCTACGGGCGTGTTTTGGATTTTAAGATTTTTGACCATATTTGTCTTCCCTTTTTGTCTGGCCCATAACTCTGCCTAGAAAGGCCCTACATGCCCCAAACTTGGTCTGGTCTGCTCATCAGAGTCCCCTCTACGGGCGTGTTTTGGATTGTATTTTAAGATTTTTGACCATATTTGTCTTCCTTTTTGTCTGGCCCATAACTCTGCCTAGAAAGGCCCTACATGCCCCAAACTTGGTCTGGTCTGCTCATCAGAGTCTCCTCTAACGGGCGTGTTTTGGATAGGATTTTAAGATTTTTGACCATATTTG
Organism: Osmerus eperlanus; assembly: GCF_963692335.1. Taxonomy (NCBI): domain Eukaryota; kingdom Metazoa; phylum Chordata; class Actinopteri; order Osmeriformes; family Osmeridae; genus Osmerus; species Osmerus eperlanus. The sequence continues at coordinate 111,592 of NC_085025.1, forward strand.
TCTTCCCTTTTTGTCTGGCCCATAACTCTGCCTAGAAAGGCCCTACATGCCCCAAACTTGGTCTGGTCTGCTCATCAGAGTCCCCTCTACGGGCGTGTTTTGGATTGGATTTTTTATTTTTTTACCATATTAATCTTCCCTTTTTGTCCGGCCCATAACTCTGCCTAGAAAAGGCCCTACATGCCCCAAACTTGGTCTGGTCTGCTCATCAGAGTCCCCTCTACGGGCATGTTTTGGATTGGATTTTTAGATTTTTTTTACCATATTTGTCTTCCCTTTTGTCCGGCCATAACTCTACCTAGAAAGGCCCTACATGCCCCAAACTTGGTCTGGTCTGCTCATCAGAGTCCCCTCTACGGGCGTGTTTTGTATTTTAAGATTTTTGACCATATTTGTCTTCCCTTTTTGTCTGGCCCATAACTCTGCCTAGAAAGGCCCTACATGCCCCAAACTTGGTCTGGTCTGCTCATCAGAGTCCCCTCTACAGGTATGTTTTGGATTGGATTTTAAGATTTTTGACCATATTTGTCTTCCCTTATTGACCGGCCCATAACTCTGCCTAGAAAGGCCCTACATGCCCCAAACTTGGTCTGGTCTGCTCATCAGAGTCCCCTCTACGGGCGTGTTTTGGATTGGATTTTAAGATTTTTGACCATATTTGTCTTCCCTTTTTGTCCGGCCCATAACTCTGCCTAGAAAGGCCCTACATGCCGCAAAGTTGGTCTGGTCTGCTCATCAGAGTCCACTCTACGGGCATGTTTTGGATTGGATTTTTAGATTTTTTACCATATTTGTCTTCCCTTTTTGTCCAGCCCATAAACTCTGCCTAGAAAGGCCCTACATTCCCCAAACTTGGTCTGGTCTGCTCATCAGAGTCCCCTCTAGGGGCGTGTTTTGGATTTTAAGATTTTTGACCATATTTGTCTTCCCTTTTTGTCTGGCCCATAACTCTGCTAGAAAGGCCCTACATGCCCCAAACTTGGTCTGGTCTGCTCATCAGAGTCCCCTCTACGGGCGTGTTTTGTATTTTAAGATTTTTGACCATATTTGTCTTCCCTTTTTGTCTGGCCCATAACTCTGCCTAGAAAGGCCCTACATGCCCCAAACTTGGTCTGGTCTGCTCATCAGAGTCCCCTCTACGGGCGTGTTTTGTATTTTAAGATTTTTGACCATATTTGTCTTCCCTTTTTGTCTGGCCCATAACTCTGCTAGAAAGGCCCTACATGCCCCAAACTTGGTCTGGTCTGCTCATCAGAGTCCCCTCTACAGGTATGTTTTGGATTGGATTTAAGATTTTTGACCATATTTGTCTTCCCTTATTGACCGGCCCATAACTCTGCTAGAAAGGCCCTACATGCCCCAAACTTGGTCTGGTCTGCTCATCAGAGTCCCCTCTACGGGCGTGTTTTGGATTGGATTTTAAGATTTTTGACCATATTTGTCTTCCCTTTTTGTCCGGCCCCCATAACTCTGCCTAGAAAGGCCCTACATGCCGCAAAGTTGGTCTGGTCTGCTCATCAGAGTCCACTCTACGGGCATGTTTTGGATTGGATTTTTAGATTTTTTTACCATATTTGTCTTCCCTTTTTGTCCAGCCCATAACTCTGCCTAGAAAGGCCCTACATTCCCCAAACTTGGTCTGGTCTGCTCATCAGAGTCCCCTCTAGGGCGTGTTTTGGATTTTAAGATTTTTGACCATATTTGTCTTCCCTTTTTGTCTGGCCCATAACTCTGCCTAGAAAGGCCCTACATGCCCCAAACTTGGTCTGGTCTGCTCATCAGAGTCCCCTCTACGGGTTTGTTTTAGATTGGATTTTTACAAATTTGACCATATTTGTCTTCCCTTTTTGTCCGGCCCATAACTCTGCCTAGAAAGGCCCTACATGCCCCAAACTTGGTCTGGTCTGCTCATCAGAGTCCCCTCTACGGGCGTGTTTTGTATTGAATAAAAAAGAAAAATTTACCATATTTGTCTTCCCTTTTTGTCCGGCCCATAACTCTGCCTAGAAAGGCCCTACATGCCCCACACTTGGTCTGGTCTGCTGATCAGAGTCCCCTCTACGGGCGTGTTTTGGATTTTAAGATTTTTGACCATATTTGTCTTCCCTTTTTGTCTGGCCCATAACTCTGCCTAGAAAGGCCCTACATGCCCCAAACTTGGTCTGGTCTGCTCATCAGAGTCCCCTCTACGGGTTTGTTTTAGATTGGATTTTTACAAATTTGACCATATTTGTCTTCCCTTTTTGTCCGGCCCATAACTCTGCCTAGAAAGGCCCTACATGCCCCAAACTTGGTCTGGTCTGCTCATCAGAGTCCCCTCTACGGGCGTGTTTTGCATTGGATTTTAAGATTTTTGACCATATTTGTCTTCCCTTTTTGTCCGGCCCATAACTCTGCCTAGAAAGGCCCTACATGCCCCAAAGTTGGTCTGGTCTGCTCATCAGAGTCCCCCCTACGGGCATGTTTTGGATTGGATTTTTTTACCATATTTGTCTTCCCTTTTTGTCCAGCCCATAACTCTGCCTAGAAAGGCCCTACATGCCCCAAACTTGGTCTGGTCTGCTCATCAGAGTCCCCTCTACGGGCGTGTTTTGTATTGAATAAAAAAGAAAAATTTACCATATTTGTCTTCCCTTTTTGTCCGGCCCATAACTCTGCCTAGAAAGGCCCTACATGCCCCAAAGTTGGTCTGGTCTGCTCATCAGAGTCCCCTCTACGTGCATGTTTTGGATTGGATTTTTTTTTTAAATGACCATATTTGTCTTCCCTTTTTGTCCGGCCCATAACTCTGCCTAGAAAGGCCCTACATGCCCCAAACTTGGTCTGGTCTGCTCATCAGAGTCCCCTCTACGTGCATGTTTTGGATTGGATTTTTTTTTTAAATGACCATATTTGTCTTCCCTTTTTGTCCGGCCCATAACTCTGCCTAGAAAGGCCCTACATGCCGCAAAGTTGGTCTGGTCTGCTCATCAGAGTCCACTCTACGGGCATGTTTTGGATTGGATTTTTAGATTTTTTTACCATATTTGTCTTCCCTTTTTGTCCAGCCCATAACTCTGCCTAGAAAGGCCCTACATGCCCCAAACTTGGTCTGGTCTGCTCATCAGAGTCCCCTCTACGGGCGTGTTTTGGATAGGATTTTAAGATTTTTGACCATATTTGTCTTCCCTTTTTGTCCGGCCCATAACTCTGCCTAGAAAGGCCCTACATGCCCCAAACTTGATCTGGTCTGCTTATCAGAGTCCCCTCTACGGGCGTGTTTTGGATTGGATTTTTTATTTTTTTACCATATTAATCTTCCTTTTTGTCCGGCCCATAACTCTGCCTAGAAAAGGCCCTACATGCCCCAAACTTGGTCTGGTCTGCTCATCAGAGGTCCCTCTACGGGCGTGTTTTGTATTGAATAAAAAAGAAAAATTGACCATATTTGTCTTCCCTTTTTGTCCGGCCCATAACTCTGCCTAGAAAGGCCCTACATGCCCCAAACTTGGTCTGGTCTGCTCATCAGAGTCCCCTCTACGGGCGTGTTTTGGATTGGATTTTAAGATTTTTGACCATATTTGTCTTCCTTTTTGTCCGGCCCATAACTCTACCTAGAAAGGCCCTACATGCCCCAAACTTGGTCTGGTCTGCTCATCAGAGTCCCCTCTACGGGTTTGTTTTAGATTGGATTTTTACAAATTTGACCATATTTGTCTTCCCTTTTTGTCCGGCCCATAACTCTGCCTAGAAAGGCCCTACATGCCCCAAACTTGGTCTGGTCTGCTCATCAGAGTCCCCTCTACGGGCGTGTTTTGGATTGGATTTAAGATTTTTGACCATATTTGTCTTCCCTTTTTGTCCGGCCCATAACTCTGCCTAGAAAGGCCCTACATGCCGCAAAGTTGGTCTGGTCTGCTCATCAGAGTCCACTCTACGGGCATGTTTTGGATTGGATTTTTAGATTTTTTTACCATATTTGTCTTCCCTTTTTGTCCAGCCCATAACTCTGCCTAGAAAGGCCCTACATGCCCCACACTTGGTCTGGTCTGCTCATCAGAGTCCCCTCTACGGGCGTGTTTTGGATTTTAAGATTTTTGACCATATTTGTCTTCCCTTTTTGTCTGGCCCATAACTCTGCCTAGAAAGGCCCTACATGCCCCAAACTTGGTCTGGTCTGCTCATCAGAGTCCCCTCTACGGGCGTGTTTTGGATTGTATTTTAAGATTTTTGACCATATTTGTCTTCCCTTTTTGTCTGGCCCATAACTCTGCCTAGAAAGGCCCTACATGCCCCAAACTTGGTCTGGTCTGCTCATCAGAGTCCCCTCTACGGGCGTGTTTTGGATTGGATTTTAAGATTTTTGACCATATTTATCTTCCCTTTTTGTCTGGCGCATAACTCTGCCTAGAAAGGCCCTACATGCCCCAAACTTGGTCTGGTCTGCTCATCAGAGTCTCCTCTACGGGCGTGTTTTGGATAGGATTTTAAGATTTTTGACCATATTTGTCTTCCCTTTTTGTCTGGCCCATAACTCTGCCTAGAAAGGCCCTACATGCCCCAAACTTGGTCTGGTCTGCTCATCAGAGTCCCCTCTACGGGCGTGTTTTGGATTGGATTTTTTATTTTTTTACCATATTAATCTTCCCTTTTTGTCCGGCCCATAACTCTGCCTAGAAAAGGCCCTACATGCCCCAAACTTGGTCTGGTCTGCTCATCAGAGTCCCCTCTACGGGCATGTTTTGGATTGGATTTTTAGATTTTTTTACCATATTTGTCTTCCCTTTTTGTCCGGCCCATAACTCTACCTAGAAAGGCCCTACATGCCCCAAACTTGGTCTGGTCTGCTCATCAGAGTCCCCTCTACGGGCGTGTTTTGTATTTTAAGATTTTTGACCATATTTGTCTTCCCTTTTTGTCTGGCCCATAACTCTGCCTAGAAAGGCCCTACATGCCCCAAACTTGGTCTGGTCTGCTCATCAGAGTCCCCTCTACGGGCGTGTTTTGGATTGGATTTTAAGATTTTTGACCATATTTGTCTTCCCTTTTTGTCTGGCCCATAACTCTGCCTAGAAAGGCCCTACATGCCCCAAACTTGGTCTGGTCTGCTCATCAGAGTCTCCTCTACGGGCGTGTTTTGGATTGGATTTTAAGATTTTTGACCATATTTGTCTTCCCTTTTTGTCTGGCCCATAACTCTGCCTAGAAAGGCCCTACATGCCCCAAACTTGGTCTGGTCTGCTCATCAGAGTCCCCTCTACGGGCGTGTTTTAGATTGGATTTTAAGATTTTTGACCATATTTATCTTCCCTTTTTGTCTGGCCCATAACTCTGCCTAGAAAGGCCCTACATGCCCCAAACTTGGTCTGGTCTGCTCATCAGAGTCCCCTCTACGGGCGTGTTTTGTATTTTAAGATTTTTGACCATATTTGTCTTCCCTTTTTGTCTGGCCCATAACTCTGCCTAGAAAGGCCCTACATGCCCCAAACTTGGTCTGGTCTGCTCATCAGAGTCCCCTCTACAGGTATGTTTTGGATTGGATTTTAAGATTTTTGACCATATTTGTCTTCCCTTATTGACCGGCCCATAACTCTGCCTAGAAAGGCCCTACATGCCCCAAACTTGGTCTGGTCTGCTCATCAGAGTCCCCTCTACGGGCGTGTTTTGGATTGGATTTTAAGATTTTTGACCATATTTATCTTCCCTTTTTGTCTGGCCCATAACTCTGCCTAGAAAGGCCCTACATGCCCCAAACTTGGTCTGGTCTGCTCATCAGAGTCCCCTCTACGGGCGTGTTTTGGATTGGATTTTAAGATTTTTGACCATATTTGTCTTCCCTTATTGTCCGGCCCATAACTCTGCCTAGAAAAGGCCCTACATGCCCCAAACTTGGTCTGGTCTGCTCATCAGAGTCCCCTCTACGGGCGTGTTTTGGATTTTAAGATTTTTGACCATATTTGTCTTCCCTTTTTGTCTGGCCCATAACTCTGCCTAGAAAGGCCCTACATGCCCCAAACTTGGTCTGGTCTGCTCATCAGAGTCCCCTCTACGGGCGTGTTTTGGATTGGATTTTAAGATTTTTGACCATATTTATCTTCCCTTTTTGTCTGGCCCATAACTCTGCCTAGAAAGGCCCTACATGCCCCAAACTTGGTCTGGTCTGCTCATCAGAGTCCCCTCTACGGGCGTGTTTTGGATTGTATTTTAAGATTTTTGACCATATTTGTCTTCCCTTTTTGTCTGGCCCATAACTCTGCCTAGAAAGGCCCTACATGCCCCAAACTTGGTCTGGTCTGCTCATCAGAGGTCCCTCTACGGGCGTGTTTTGGATTGAATAAAAAAGAAAAATTGACCATATTTGTCTTCCCTTTTTGTCCGGCCCATAACTCTGCCTAGAAAGGCCCTACATGCCCCAAACTTGGTCTGGTCTGCTCATCAGAGTCCCCTCTACGGGCGTGTTTTGGATTGGATTTTAAGATTTTTGACCATATTTGTCTTCCCTTTTTGTCCGGCCCATAACTCTACCTAGAAAGGCCCTACATGCCCCAAACTTGGTCTGGTCTGCTCATCAGAGTCCCCTCTACGGGCGTGTTTTGGATTGGATTTTAAGATTTTTGACCATATTTATCTTCCCTTTTTGTCTGGCCCATAACTCTGCCTAGAAAGGCCCTACATGCCCCAAACTTGGTCTGGTCTGCTCATCAGAGTCCCCTCTACGGGCGTGTTTTGGATTGGATTTTAAGATTTTTGACCATATTTGTCTTCCCTTATTGTCCGGCCCATAACTCTGCCTAGAAAAGGCCCTACATGCCCCAAACTTGGTCTGGTCTGCTCATCAGAGTCCCCTCTACGGGCGTGTTTTGGATTTTAAGATTTTTGACCATATTTGTCTTCCCTTTTTGTCTGGCCCATAACTCTGCCTAGAAAGGCCCTACATGCCCCAAACTTGGTCTGGTCTGCTCATCAGAGTCCCCTCTACGGGCGTGTTTTGGATTGGATTTTAAGATTTTTGACCATATTTATCTTCCCTTTTTGTCTGGCCCATAACTCTGCCTAGAAAGGCCCTACATGCCCCAAACTTGGTCTGGTCTGCTCATCAGAGTCCCCTCTACGGGCGTGTTTTGGATTGTATTTTAAGATTTTTGACCATATTTGTCTTCCCTTTTTGTCTGGCCCATAACTCTGCCTAGAAAGGCCCTACATGCCCCAAACTTGGTCTGGTCTGCTCATCAGAGGTCCCTCTACGGGCGTGTTTTGGATTGAATAAAAAAGAAAAATTGACCATATTTGTCTTCCCTTTTTGTCCGGCCCATAACTCTGCCTAGAAAGGCCCTACATGCCCCAAACTTGGTCTGGTCTGCTCATCAGAGTCCCCTCTACGGGCGTGTTTTGGATTGGATTTTAAGATTTTTGACCATATTTGTCTTCCCTTTTTGTCCGGCCCATAACTCTACCTAGAAAGGCCCTACATGCCCCAAACTTGGTCTGGTCTGCTCATCAGAGTCCCCTCTACGGGTTTGTTTTAGATTGGATTTTTACAAATTTGACCATATTTGTCTTCCCTTTTTGTCCGGCCCATAACTCTGCCTAGAAAAGCCCTACATGCCCCAAACTTGGTCTGGTCTGCTCATCAGAGTCCCCTCTACGGGCGTGTTTTGGATTGGATTTTAAGATTTTTGACCATATTTGTCTTCCCTTTTTGTCCGGCCCATAACTCTGCCTAGAAAGGCCCTACATGCCGCAAAGTTGGTCTGGTCTGCTCATCAGAGTCCACTCTACGGGCATGTTTTGGATTGGATTTTTAGATTTTTTTACCATATTTGTCTTCCCTTTTTGTCCAGCCCATAACTCTGCCTAGAAAGGCCCTACATGCCCCACACTTGGTCTGGTCTGCTCATCAGAGTCCCCTCTACGGGCGTGTTTTGGATTTTAAGATTTTTGACCATATTTGTCTTCCCTTTTTGTCTGGCCCATAACTCTGCCTAGAAAGGCCCTACATGCCCCAAACTTGGTCTGGTCTGCTCATCAGAGTCCCCTCTACGGGCGTGTTTTGGATTGTATTTTAAGATTTTTGACCATATTTGTCTTCCCTTTTTGTCTGGCCCATAACTCTGCCTAGAAAGGCCCTACATGCCCCAAACTTGGTCTGGTCTGCTCATCAGAGTCCCCTCTACGGGCGTGTTTTGGATTGGATTTTAAGATTTTTGACCATATTTATCTTCCCTTTTTGTCTGGCGCATAACTCTGCCTAGAAAGGCCCTACATGCCCCAAACTTGGTCTGGTCTGCTCATCAGAGTCTCCTCTACGGGCGTGTTTTGGATAGGATTTTAAGATTTTTGACCATATTTGTCTTCCCTTTTTGTCTGGCCCATAACTCTGCCTAGAAAGGCCCTACATGCCCCAAACTTGGTCTGGTCTGCTCATCAGAGTCCCCTCTACGGGCGTGTTTTGGATTGGATTTTTTATTTTTTTACCATATTAATCTTCCCTTTTTGTCCGGCCCATAACTCTGCCTAGAAAAGGCCCTACATGCCCCAAACTTGGTCTGGTCTGCTCATCAGAGTCCCCTCTACGGGCATGTTTTGGATTGGATTTTTAGATTTTTTTACCATATTTGTCTTCCCTTTTTGTCCGGCCCATAACTCTACCTAGAAAGGCCCTACATGCCCCAAACTTGGTCTGGTCTGCTCATCAGAGTCCCCTCTACGGGCGTGTTTTGTATTTTAAGATTTTTGACCATATTTGTCTTCCCTTTTTGTCTGGCCCATAACTCTGCCTAGAAAGGCCCTACATGCCCCAAACTTGGTCTGGTCTGCTCATCAGAGTCCCCTCTACGGGCGTGTTTTGGATTGGATTTTAAGATTTTTGACCATATTTGTCTTCCCTTTTTGTCTGGCCCATAACTCTGCCTAGAAAGGCCCTACATGCCCCAAACTTGGTCTGGTCTGCTCATCAGAGTCTCCTCTACGGGCGTGTTTTGGATTGGATTTTAAGATTTTTGACCATATTTGTCTTCCCTTTTTGTCTGGCCCATAACTCTGCCTAGAAAGGCCCTACATGCCCCAAACTTGGTCTGGTCTGCTCATCAGAGTCCCCTCTACGGGCGTGTTTTGGATTGGATTTTAAGATTTTTGACCATATTTATCTTCCCTTTTTGTCTGGCCCATAACTCTGCCTAGAAAGGCCCTACATGCCCCAAACTTGGTCTGGTCTGCTCATCAGAGTCCCCTCTACGGGCGTGTTTTGTATTTTAAGATTTTTGACCATATTTGTCTTCCCTTTTTGTCTGGCCCATAACTCTGCCTAGAAAGGCCCTACATGCCCCAAACTTGGTCTGGTCTGCTCATCAGAGTCCCCTCTACAGGTATGTTTTGGATTGGATTTTAAGATTTTTGACCATATTTGTCTTCCCTTATTGACCGGCCCATAACTCTGCCTAGAAAGGCCCTACATGCCCCAAACTTGGTCTGGTCTGCTCATCAGAGTCCCCTCTACGGGCGTGTTTTGGATTGGATTTTAAGATTTTTGACCATATTTATCTTCCCTTTTTGTCTGGCCCATAACTCTGCCTAGAAAGGCCCTACATGCCCCAAACTTGGTCTGGTCTGCTCATCAGAGTCCCCTCTACGGGCGTGTTTTGGATTGGATTTTAAGATTTTTGACCATATTTGTCTTCCCTTATTGTCCGGCCCATAACTCTGCCTAGAAAAGGCCCTACATGCCCCAAACTTGGTCTGGTCTGCTCATCAGAGTCCCCTCTACGGGCGTGTTTTGGATTTTAAGATTTTTGACCATATTTGTCTTCCCTTTTTGTCTGGCCCATAACTCTGCCTAGAAAGGCCCTACATGCCCCAAACTTGGTCTGGTCTGCTCATCAGTCCCCTCTACGGGCGTGTTTTGGATTGGATTTTAAGATTTTTGACCATATTTATCTTCCCTTTTTGTCTGGCCCATAACTCTGCCTAGAAAGGCCCTACATGCCCCAAACTTGGTCTGGTCTGCTCATCAGAGTCCCCTCTACGGGCGTGTTTTGGATTGTATTTTAAGATTTTTGACCATATTTGTCTTCCCTTTTTGTCTGGCCCATAACTCTGCCTAGAAAGGCCCTACATGCCCCAAACTTGGTCTGGTCTGCTCATCAGAGTCTCCTCTACGGGCATGTTTTGGATTGGATTTTTTTACCATATTTGTCTTCCCTTTTTGTCCAGCCCATAACTCTGCCTAGAAAGGCCCTACATGCCCCAAACTTGGTCTGGTCTGCTCATCAGAGTCCCCTCTACGGGCGTGTTTTGGATTGGATTTTAAGATTTTTGACCATATTTGTCTTCCCTTTTTGTCCGGCCCATAACTCTGCCTAGAAAGGCCCTACATGCCGCAAAGTTGGTCTGGTCTGCTCATCAGAGTCCACTCTACGGGCATGTTTTGGATTGGATTTTTAGATTTTTTACCATATTTGTCTTCCCTTTTTGTCCAGCCCATAACTCTGCCTAGAAAGGCCCTACATGCCCCACACTTGGTCTGGTCTGCTCATCAGAGTCCCCTCTACGGGCGTGTTTTGGATTTTAAGATTTTTGACCATATTTGTCTTCCCTTTTTGTCTGGCCCATAACTCTGCCTAGAAAGGCCCTACATGCCCCAAACTTGGTCTGGTCTGCTCATCAGAGTCCCCTCTACAGGTATGTTTTGGATTGGATTTTAAGATTTTTGACCATATTTGTCTTCCCTTATTGACCGGCCCATAACTCTGCCTAGAAAGGCCCTACATGCCCCAAACTTGGTCTGGTCTGCTCATCAGAGTCCCCTTTACGGGCGTGTTTTGGATTGGATTTAAGATTTTTGACCATATTTGTCTTCCCTTTTTGTCTGGCCCATAACTCTGCCTAGAAAGGCCCTACATGCCCCAAACTTGGTCTGGTCTGCTCATCAGAGTCCCCTCTACGGGCGTGTTTTGGATTGGATTTTTTTTTTTAAATGACCATATTTGTCTTCCCTTTTTGTCCGGCCCATAACTCTGCCTAGAAAGGCCCTACATGCCCCAAACTTGGTCTGGTCTGCTCATCAGAGTCCCCTCTACGGGCGTGTTTTGGATTTTAAGATTTTTGACCATATTTGTCTTCCCTTTTTGTCTGGCCCATAACTCTGCCTAGAAAGGCCCTACATGCCCCAAACTTGGTCTGGTCTGCTCATCAGAGTCCCCTCTACGGGCGTGTTTTGGATTGGATTTTTTTTTTTAAATGACCATATTTGTCTTCCCTTTTTGTCCGGCCCATAACTCTGCCTAGAAAGGCCCTACATGCCCCAAACTTGGTCTGGTCTGCTCATCAGAGTCCCCTCTACAGGTATGTTTTGGATTGGATTATAAGATTTTTGACCATATTTGTCTTCCCTTATTGTCCGGCCCATAACTCTGCCTAGAAAGGCCCTACATGCCCCACACTTGGTCTGGTCTGCTCATCAGAGTCCCCTCTACGGGCGTGTTATGGATTTTTAAGATTTTTGACCATATTTGTCTTCCCTTTTTGTCTGGCCCATAACTCTGCCTAGAAAGGCCCTACATGCCCCAAACTTGGTCTGGTCTGCTCATCAGAGTCCCCTCTACGGGCGTGTTTTGGATTGGATTTTAAGATTTTTGACCATATTTGTCTTCCCTTTTTGTCTGGCCCATAACTCTGCCTAGAAAGGCCCTACATGCCCCAAACTTGGTCTGGTCTGCTCATCAGAGTCCCCTCTACGGGCGTGTTTTGGATTGGATTTTAAGATTTTTGACCATATTTGTCTTCCCTTTTTGTCTGGCCCATAACTCTGCCTAGAAAGGCCCTACATGCCCCAAACTTGGTCTGGTCTGCTCATCAGAGTCTCCTCTACGGGCGTGTTTTGGATTGGATTTTAAGATTTTTGACCATATTTGTCTTCCCTTTTTGTCTGGCCCATAACTCTGCCTAGAAAGGCCCTACATGCCCCAAACTTGGTCTGGTCTGCTCATCAGAGTCCCCTCTACGGGCGTGGTTTTGGATTGGATTTTTTTTTTTAAATGACCATATTTGTCTTCCCTTTTTGTCCGGCCCATAACTCTGCCTAGAAAGGCCCTACATGCCCCAAACTTGGTCTGGTCTGCTCATCAGAGTCCCCTCTACAGGTATGTTTTGGATTGGATTTTAAGATTTTTGACCATATTTGTCTTCCCTTATTGACCGGCCCATAACTCTGCCTAGAAAGGCCCTACATGCCCCAAACTTGGTCTGGTCTGCTCATCAGAGTCCCCTCTACGGGCGTGTTTTGGATTGGATTTTAAGATTTTTGACCATATTTATCTTCCCTTTTTGTCTGGCCCATAACTCTGCCTAGAAAGGCCCTACATGCCCCAAACTTGGTCTGGTCTGCTCATCAGAGTCCCCTCTACGGGCGTGTTTTGTATTTTAAGATTTTTGACCATATTTGTCTTTCCCTTTTTGTCTGGCCCATAACTCTGCCTAGAAAGGCCCTACATGCCCCAAACTTGGTCTGGTCTGCTCATCAGAGTCCCCTCTACAGGTATGTTTTGGATTGGATTTTAAGATTTTTGACCATATTTGTCTTCCCTTATTGACCGGCCCATAACTCTGCCTAGAAAGGCCCTACATGCCCCAAACTTGGTCTGGTCTGCTCATCAGAGTCCCCCTCTACGGGCGTGTTTTGGATTGGATTTTAAGATTTTTGACCATATTTATCTTCCCTTTTTGTCTGGCCCATAACTCTGCCTAGAAAGGCCCTACATGCCCCAAACTTGGTCTGGTCTGCTCATCAGAGTCCCCTCTACGGGCGTGTTTTGGATTGGATTTTAAGATTTTTGACCATATTTGTCTTCCCTTATTGTCCGGCCCATAACTCTGCCTAGAAAAGGCCCTACATGCCCCAAACTTGGTCTGGTCTGCTCATCAGAGTCCCCTCTACGGGCGTGTTTTGGATTTTAAGATTTTTGACCATATTTGTCTTCCCTTTTTGTCTGGCCCATAACTCTGCCTAGAAAGGCCCTACATGCCCCAAACTTGGTCTGGTCTGCTCATCAGAGTCCCCTCTACGGGCGTGTTTTGGATTGGATTTTAAGATTTTTGACCATATTTATCTTCCCTTTTTGTCTGGCCCATAACTCTGCCTAGAAAGGCCCTACATGCCCCAAACTTGGTCTGGTCTGCTCATCAGAGTCCCCTCTACGGGCGTGTTTTGGATTGTATTTTAAGATTTTTGACCATATTTGTCTTCCCTTTTTGTCTGGCCCATAACTCTGCCTAGAAAGGCCCTACATGCCCCAAACTTGGTCTGGTCTGCTCATCAGAGTCCCCTCTACGGGCATGTTTTGGATTGGATTTTTTTACCATATTTGTCTTCCCTTTTTGTCCAGCCCATAACTCTGCCTAGAAAGGCCCTACATGCCCCAAACTTGGTCTGGTCTGCTCATCAGAGTCCCCTCTACGGGCGTGTTTTGGATTGGATTTTAAGATTTTTGACCATATTTGTCTTCCCTTTTTGTCCGGCCCATAACTCTGCCTAGAAAGGCCCTACATGCCGCAAAGTTGGTCTGGTCTGCTCATCAGAGTCCACTCTACGGGCATGTTTTGGATTGGATTTTTAGATTTTTTTACCATATTTGTCTTCCCTTTTTGCCATAACTCTGCCTAGAAAGGCCCTACATGCCCCACACTTGGTCTGGTCTGCTCATCAGAGTCCCCTCTACGGGCGTGTTTTGGATTTTAAGATTTTTGACCATATTTGTCTTCCCTTTTTGTCTGGCCCATAACTCTGCCTAGAAAGGCCCTACATGCCCCAAACTTGGTCTGGTCTGCTCATCAGAGTCCCCTCTACAGGTATGTTTTGGATTGGATTTTAAGATTTTTGACCATATTTGTCTTCCCTTATTGACCGGCCCATAACTCTGCCTAGAAAGGCCCTACATGCCCCAAACTTGGTCTGGTCTGCTCATCAGAGTCCCCTCTACGGGCGTGTTTTGGATTGGATTTTAAGATTTTTGACCATATTTATCTTCCTTTTTGTCTGGCCCATAACTCTGCCTAGAAAGGCCCTACATGCCCCAAACTTGGTCTGGTCTGCTCATCAGAGTCCCCCTCCTACGGGCGTGTTTTGGATTGGATTTTAAGATTTTTGACCATATTTGTCTTCCCTTATTGTCCGGCCCATAACTCTGCCTAGAAAAGGCCCTACATGCCCCAAACTTGGTCTGGTCTGCTCATCAGAGTCCCCTCTACGGGCGTGTTTTGGATTTTAAGATTTTTGACCATATTTGTCTTCCCTTTTTGTCTGGCCCATAACTCTGCCTAGAAAGGCCCTACATGCCCCAAACTTGTCTGGTCTGCTCATCAGAGTCCCCTCTACGGGCGTGTTTTGGATTGGATTTTAAGATTTTTGACCATATTTATCTTCCCTTTTTGTCTGGCCCATAACTCTGCCTAGAAAGGCCCTACATGCCCCAAACTTGGTCTGGTCTGCTCATCAGAGTCCCCTCTACGGGCGTGTTTTGGATTGTATTTTAAGATTTTTGACCATATTTGTCTTCCTTTTTGTCTGGCCCATAACTCTGCCTAGAAAGGCCCTACATGCCCCAAACTTGGTCTGGTCTGCTCATCAGAGTCCCCTCTACAGGTATGTTTTGGATTGGATTTTAAGATTTTTGACCATATTTGTCTTCCCTTATTGACCGGCCCATAACTCTGCCTAGAAAGGCCCTACATGCCCCAAACTTGGTCTGGTCTGCTCATCAGAGTCCCCTCTACGGGCGTGTTTTGGATTGGATTTTTTTTTTAAATGACCATATTTGTCTTCCTTTTTGTCCGGCCCATAACTCTGCCTAGAAAGGCCCTACATGCCCCAAACTTGGTCTGGTCTGCTCATCAGAGTCCCCTCTACAGGTATGTTTTGGATTGGATTTTAAGATTTTTGACCATATTTGTCTTCCCTTATTGACCGGCCCATAACTCTGCCTAGAAAGCCCTACATGCCCAAACTTGGTCTGGTCTGCTCATCAGAGTCCCCTCTACGGGCGTGTTTTGGATTGGATTTTAAGATTTTTGACCATATTTATCTTCCCTTTTGTCTGGCCATAACTCTGCCTAGAAAGGCCCTACATGCCCCAAACTTGGTCTGGTCTGCTCATCAGAGTCCCCTCTACGGGCGTGTTTTGTATTTTAAGATTTTTGACCATATTTGTCTTCCCTTTTTTGTCTGGCCCATAACTCTGCCTAGAAAGCCCTACATGCCCCAAACTTGGTCTGGTCTGCTCATCAGAGTCCCCTCTACAGGTATGTTTTGGATTGGATTTTAAGATTTTTGACCATATTTGTCTTCCCTTATTGACCGGCCCATAACTCTGCCTAGAAAGGCCCTACATGCCCCAAACTTGGTCTGGTCTGCTCATCAGAGTCCCCTCTACGGGCGTGTTTTGGATTGGATTTTAAGATTTTTGACCATATTTATCTTCCCTTTTTGTCTGGCCCATAACTCTGCCTAGAAAGGCCTACATGCCCCAAACTTGGTCTGGTCTGCTCATCAGAGTCCCCTCTACGGGCGTGTTTTGGATTGGATTTTAAGATTTTTGACCATATTTGTCTTCCCTTATTGTCCGGCCCATAACTCTGCCTAGAAAAGGCCCTACATGACCCCAAACTTGGTCTGGTCTGCTCATCAGAGTCCCCTCTACGGGCGTGTTTTGGATTTTAAGATTTTTGACCATATTTGTCTTCCCTTTTTGTCTGGCCCATAACTCTGCCTAGAAAGGCCCTACATGCCCCAAACTTGGTCTGGTCTGCTCATCAGAGTCCCCTCTACGGGCGTGTTTTGGATTGGATTTTAAGATTTTTGACCATATTTATCTTCCCTTTTGTCTGGCCCATAACTCTGCCTAGAAGGCCCTACATGCCCCAAACTTGGTCTGGTCTGCTCATCAGAGTCCCCTCTACGGGCGTGTTTTGGATTGTATTTTAAGATTTTTGACCATATTGTCTTCCTTTTTGTCTGGCCCATAACTCTGCCTAGAAAGGCCCTACATGCCCCAAACTTGGTCTGGTCTGCTCATCAGAGTCCCCTCTACGGGCATGTTTTGGATTGGATTTTTTTACCATATTTGTCTTCCCTTTTTGTCCAGCCCATAACTCTGCCTAGAAAGGCCCTACATGCCCCAAACTGGTCTGGTCTGCTCATCAGAGTCCCCTCTACGGGCGTGTTTTGGATTGGATTTTAAGATTTTTGACCATATTTGTCTTCCCTTTTTGTCCGGCCCATAACTCTGCCTAGAAAGGCCCTACATGCCGCAAAGTTGGTCTGGTCTGCTCATCAGAGTCCACTCTACGGCATGTTTTGGATTGGATTTTAGATTTTTTTACCATATTTGTCTTCCCTTTTTGTCCAGCCCATAACTCTGCCTAGAAAGGCCCTACATGCCCCACACTTGGTCTGGTCTGCTCATCAGAGTCCCCTCTACGGGCGTGTTTTGGATTTTAAGATTTTGACCATATTTGTCTTCCCTTTTTGTCTGGCCCATAACTCTGCCTAGAAAGGCCCTACATGCCCCAAACTTGGTCTGGTCTGCTCATCAGAGTCCCCTCTACGGGCATGTTTTGGATTGGATTTTTTTACCATATTTGTCTTCCCTTTTTGTCCAGCCCATAACTCTGCCTAGAAAGGCCCTACATGCCCCAAACTTGGTCTGGTCTGCTCATCAGAGTCCCCTCTACGGGCGTGTTTTGGATTGGATTTTAAGATTTTTGACCATATTTGTCTTCCCTTTTTGTCCGGCCCATAACTCTGCCTAGAAAGGCCCTACATGCCGCAAAGTTGGTCTGGTCCTGCCTCATCAGAGTCCACTCTACGGGCATGTTTTGGATTGGATTTTTAGATTTTTTTACCATATTTGTCTTCCCTTTTTGTCCAGCCATAACTCTGCCTAGAAAGGCCCTACATGCCCCACACTTGGTCTGCTCATCAGAGTCCCCTCTACGGGCGTGTTTTGGATTTTAAGATTTTTGACCATATTTGTCTTCCCTTTTTGTCTGGCCATAACTCTGCCTAGAAAGGCCCTACATGCCCAAACTTGGTCTGGTCTGCTCATCAGAGTCCCCTCTACAGGTATGTTTTGGATTGGATTTTAAGATTTTGACCATATTTGTCTTCCCTTATTGTCTGGCCCATAACTCTGCCTAGAAAGGCCCTACATGCCCCAAACTTGGTCTGGTCTGCTCATCAGAGTCCCCTCTACGGGCGTGTTTTGGATAGGATTTTAAGATTTTTGACCATATTGTCTTCCTTTTTGTCTGGCCCATAACTCTGCCTAGAAAGGGCCCTACATGCCCCAAACTTGGTCTGGTCTGCTCATCAGAGTCCCCTCTACGGGCGTGTTTTGTTGGATTGGATTTTTTATTTTTTTACCATATTAATCTTCCCTTTTTGTCCGGCCCATAACTCTGCCTAGAAAAGGCCCTACATGCCCCAAACTTGGTCTGGTCTGCTCATCAGAGTCCCCTCTACGGGCATGTTTTGGATTGGATTTTTAGAATTTTTTACCATATTTGTCTTCCCTTTTTGTCCGGCCCATAACTCTACCTAGAAAGGCCCTACATGCCCCAAACTTGGTCTGGTCTGCTCATCAGAGTCCCCTCTACGGGTTTGTTTTAGATTGGATTTTTACAAATTTGACCATATTTGTCTTCCCTTTTTGTCCGGCCCATAACTCTGCCTAGAAAAGGCCCTACATGCCCCAAAGTTGGTCTGGTCTGCTCATCAGAGTCCCCCTCTACGGGCGTGTTTTGCATTGGATTTTAAGATTTTTGACCATATTTGTCTTCCCTTTTTGTCCGGCCCATAACTCTGCTAGAAAGGCCCTACATGCCCCAAAGTTGGTCTGGTCTGCTCATCAGAGTCCCCCCTACGGGCATGTTTTGGATTGGATTTTTTTTACCATATTTGTCTTCCCTTTTTGTCCAGCCCATAACTCTGCCTAGAAAGGCCCTACATGCCCCAAACTTGGTCTGGTCTGCTCATCAGAGTCCCCCTCTACGGGCGTGTTTTGTATTGAATAAAAAAGAAAAATTTTACCATATTTGTCTTCCCTTTTTGTCCAGCCCATAACTTTGCCTAGAAAGGCCCTACATGCCCCAAACTTGGTCTGGTCTGCTCATCAAGAGTCCCCTCTACGGGCGTGTTTTGGATAGGATTTAAGATTTTTGACCATATTTGTCTTCCCTTTTTGTCCGGCCCATAACTCTGCCTAGAAAGGCCCTACATGCCCCAAACTTGATCTGGTCTGCTTATCAGAGTCCCCTCTACGGGCGTGTTTTGGATTGGATTTTTAATTTTTTTACCATATTAATCTTCCCTTTTTGTCCGGCCCATAACTCTGCCTAGAAAAGGCCCTACATGCCCCAAACTTGGTCTGGTCTGCTCATCAGAGTCCCCTCTACGGGCGTGTTTTGTATTGAATAAAAAAGAAAAATTGACCATATTTGTCTTCCCTTTTTGTCCGGACCCATAACTCTGCCTAGAAGGCCCTACATGCCCCAAACTTGGTCTGGTCTGCTCATCAGAGTCCCCTCTACGGGCGTGTTTTGGATAGGATTTTAAGATTTTTGACCATAAGTTGTCTTCCCTTTTTGTCTGGCCCATAACTCTGCCTAGAAAGGCCCTACATGCCCCAAACTTGGTCTGGTCTGCTCATCAGAGTCCCCTCTACGGGCGTGTTTTGGATTGGATTTTTTATTTTTTTACCATATTAATCTTCCCTTTTTTCCGGCCCATAACTCTGCCTAGAAAAGGCCCTACATGCCCCAAACTTGGTCTGGTCTGCTCATCAGAGTCCCCTCTACGGGCATGTTTTGGATTGGATTTTTAGAATTTTTTACCATATTTGTCTTCCCTTTTTGTCCGGCCCATAACTCTACCTAGAAAGGCCCTACATGCCCCAAACTTGGTCTGGTCTGCTCATCAGAGTCCCCTCTACGGGTTTGTTTTAGATTGGATTTTTACAAATTTGACCATATTTGTCTTCCCTTTTTGTCCGGCCCATAACTCTGCCTAGAAAGGCCCTACATGCCCCAAACTTGGTCTGGTCTGCTCATCAGAGTCCCCTCTACGGGCGTGTTTTGCATTGGATTTTAAGATTTTTGACCATATTTGTCTTCCTTTTTGTCCGGCCCATAACTCTGCCTAGAAAGGCCCTACATGCCCCAAAGTTGGTCTGGTCTGCTCATCAGAGTCCCCCCTACGGGCATGTTTTGGATTGGATTTTTTTACCATATTTGTCTTCCCTTTTTGTCCAGCCCATAACTCTGCCTAGAAAGGCCCTACATGCCCCAAACTTGGTCTGGTCTGCTCATCAGAGTCCCCTCTACGGGCGTGTTTTGTATTGAATAAAAAAGAAAAATTTACCATATTTGTCTTCCCTTTTTGTCCGGCCCATAACTCTGCCTAGAAAGGCCCTACATGCCCCAAAGTTGGTCTGGTCTGCTCATCAGAGTCCCCTCTACGTGCATGTTTTGGATTGGATTTTTTTTTTAAATGACCATATTTGTCTTCCCTTTTTGTCCGGCCCATAACTCTACCTAGAAAGGCCCTACATGCCCCAAACTTGGTCTGGTCTGCTCATCAGAGTCCCCTCTACGGTTTTGTTTTAGATTGGATTTTTACAAATTTGACCATATTTGTCTTCCCTTTTTGTCCAGCCCATAACTTTGCCTAGAAAGGCCCTACATGCCCCAAACTTGGTCTGGTCTGCTCATCAGAGTCCCCTCTACGGGCGTGTTTTGGATTGGATTTTTTTTTTTTTGACTATATTTGTCTTCCCTTTTTGTCCGGCCCATAACTCTGCCTAGAAAGGCCTTACATGCCCCAAACTTGGTCTGGTCTGCTCATCAGAGTCCTCTCTACGGGCGTGTTTTGGATTGGATTTTTTAAAAAATTGACCATATTTGACTTCCCTTTTTGTCCGGCCCATAACTCTGCCTAGAAAGGCCCTACATTCCCCAAACTTGGTCTGGTCTGCTCATCAGAGTCCCCTCTAGGGGCGTGTTTTGGATTGGATTTTAAGATTTTTGACCATATTTGTCTTCCCTTTTTGTCCGGCCCATAACTCTGCCTAGAAAGGCCCTACATGCCCCAAACTTGGTCTGGTCTGCTCATCAGAGTCCCCTCTAGGGGCATCTTTTGGATTGGATTTTAAGATTTTTGACCATATTTGTCTCCCCTTTTGTCCGGCCCATAACTCTGCCTAGAAAGGCGCTACATGCCCCAAACTTGGTCTGGTCTGCTCATCAGAGTCCCCTCTACGGGCGTGTTTTGGATTGGATTTTTAAAAATGTGAACATATTTGACTTCCCTTTTTGTCCGGCCCATAACTCTGCCTAGAAAGGCCCTACATGCCCCAAACTTGGTCTGGTCTGCTCATCAGAGTCCCCTCTACGGGCGTGTTTTGGATTGGATATTTTTAAAAATTGACCATATTTGACTTCCCTTTTTGTCCGGCCCATAACTCTGCCTAGAAAGGCCCTACATTCCCCAAACTTGGTCTGGTCTGCTCATCAGAGTCCCCTCTAGGGGCGTGTTTTGGATTGGATTTTAAGATTTTTGACCATATTTGTCTTCCCTTATTGCCTGGCCCATAACTCTGCCTAGAAAGGCCCTACATGCCCCAAACTTGGTCTGGTCTGCTCATCAGAGTCCCCTCTACGGGCGTGTTTTGGATTGGATTTTTAAAAATTTGACCATATTTTTCTTCCCTTTTTGTCCGGCCCATAACTCTGCCTGGAAAGGGACTACATGCCCCAAACCTGGTCTGGTCTGCTCATCAGAGTCCCCTCTACGGGCGTGTGTTGGATTGGATTTTTTTTTTAATTGACCATATTTGACTTCCCTTTCTGTCCGGCCCATAACTCTGCCTAGAAAGGGCCTACATGCCCCAAACTTGGTCTGGTCTGCTCATCAGAGTCCCCTCTACGGGCGTGTTTTGGATTTTAAGATTTTTAACCATATTTGTCCTCCCTTTTTGTCCGGCCCGTAATACTGCCTACGAAGTACCCACATGCCCCAAACTTGGTCTGGTCTGCTCATCAGAGTCCCCTCTACGGGCGTGTTTTGGATTGGATTTTTTAAAAAATTGACCATATTTGACTTCCCTTTTTGTCCGGCCCATAACTCTGCCTAGAAAGGGCCTACATGCCCCAAACTTGGTCTGGTCTGCTCATCAGAGTCCCCTCTACGGGCTTGTTTTGGATTTTAAGATTTTTAACCATATTTGTCCTCCCTTTTTGTCGGGCCCGTAACACTGCCTACGAAGTATCCACATGCCCCGAACTTGGTCTGGTCTGCTCATCAGAGTCCCCTCTACGTGCGTGTTTTGGATTGGATTTTAAGATTTTTAACCATATTTGTCTTCCCTTTTTGTCCGGCCCATAACTCTGCCTGGAAAGGGCCTACATGCCCCAAACTTGGTCTGGTCTGCTCATCAGAGTCCCCTCTACGGGCGTGTTTTGGATTGGATTTTTTTTTTTAATTGACCATATTTGTCTTCCCTTTTTGTCCGGCCCATAACTCTGCCTAGAAAGGCCCTACATGCCCCAAACTTTGTCTGGTCTGCTCATCAGAGTCCCCTCTACGGGCATGTTTTGGATTGGATTTTAAGATTTTTGACCATATTTGTCTTCCCTTATTGCCTGGCCCATAACTCTGCCTAGAAAGGCCCTACATGCCCCAAACTTGGTCTGGTCTGCTCATCAGAGTCCCCTCTACGGGCGTGTTTTGGATTGGATTTTTAAAAATTTGACCATATTTTTCTTCCCTTTTTGTCCGGCCCATAACTCTGCCTGGAAAGGGACTACATGCCCCAAACCTGGTCTGGTCTGCTCATCAGAGTCCCCTCTACGGGCGTGTGTTGGATTGGATTTTTTTTTAAATTGACCATATTTGACTTCCCTTTCTGTCCGGCCCATAACTCTGCCTAGAAAGGGCCTACATGCCCCAAACTTGGTCTGGTCTGCTCATCAGAGTCCCCTCTACGGGCGTGTTTTGGATTTTAAGATTTTTAACCATATTTGTCCTCCCTTTTTGTCCGGCCCGTAATACTGCCTACGAAGTACCCACATGCCCCGAACTTGGTCTGGTCTGCTCATCAGAGTCCCCTCTACGTGCGTGTTTTGGATTGGATTTTAAGATTTTTAACCATATTTGTCTTCCCTTTTTGTCCGGCCCATAACTCTGCCTGGAAAGGGCCTACATGCCCCAAACTTGGTCTGGTCTGCTCATCAGAGTCCCCTCTACGGGCGTGTTTTGGATTGGATTTTTTTTTTAATTGACCATATTTGTCTTCCCTTTTTGTCCGGCCCATAACTCTGCCTAGAAAGGCCCTACATGCCCCAAACTTGGTCTGGTCTGCTCATCAGATTCTTCTCTACGGGCGTGTTTTGGATTGGATTTAAAAAAAATTGACCATATTTGACTTCCCTTTTTGTCCGGCCCATAACTCTGCCTGGAAAGGGACTACATGCCCCAAACCTGGTCTGGTCTGCTCATCAGAGTCCCCTCTACGGGCGTGTTTTGGATTGGATTTTGAAAAATTTGACCATATTTGACTTCCCTTTTTGTCCGGCCCATAACTCTGCCTAGAAAGGCCCTACATGCCCCAAACTTGGTCTGGTCTGCTCATCAGAGTCCCCTGTACGGGCATGTTTTGGATTGGATTTTATAAAAATTTGACCATATTTTTCTTCCCTTTTTGTCCGGCCCATAACTCTGCCTAGAAAGGCGCTACATGCCCCAAACTTGGTCTGGTCTGCTCATCAGAGTCCCCTCTACGGGCGTGTTTTGGATTGGATTTTGAAAAATTTGAACATATTTGACTTCCCTTTTTGTCCGGCCCATAACTCTGCCTAGAAAGGCCCTACATGCCCCAAACTTGGTCTGGTCTGCTCATCAGAGTCCCCTCTACGGGCGTGTTTTGGATTGGATTTTTTTTTAAATTGACCATATTTGACTTCCCTTTTTGTCCGGCCCATAACTCTGCCTAGAAAGGCCCTACATTCCCCAAACTTGGTCTGGTCTGCTCATCAGAGTCCCCTCTAGGGGCGTGTTTTGGATTGGATTTTAAGATTTTTGACCATATTTGTCTTCCCTTTTTGTCCGGCCCATAACTCTGCCTAGAAAGGCGCTACATGCCCCAAACTTGGTCTGGTCTGCTCATCAGATTCTTCTCTACGGGCGTGTTTTGGATTGGATTTAAAAAAATTTGACCATATTTGACTTCCCTTTTTGTCCGGCCCATAACTCTGCCTGGAAAGGGACTACATGCCCCAAACCTGGTCTGGTCTGCTCATCAGAGTTCCCTCTACGGGCGTGTTTTGGATTGGATTTTGAAAAATTTGACCATATTTGACTTCCCTTTTTGTCCGGCCCATAACTCTGCCTAGAAAGGCCCTACATGCCCCAAACTTGGTCTGGTCTGCTCATCAGAGTCCCCTGTACGGGCATGTTTTGGATTGGATTTTATAAAAATTTGACCATATTTTTCTTCCCTTTTTGTCCGGCCCATAACTCTGCCTAGAAAGGCGCTACATGCCCCAAACTTGGTCTGGTCTGCTCATCAGAGTCCCCTCTACGGGCGTGTTTTGGATTGGATTTTAAGATTTTTGACAATATTTGTCTTCCCTTTTTGTCTGGCCCATAACTCTGCCTAGAAAGGCCCTGCATGCCCCAAACTTGGTCTGGTCTGCTCATCAGAGTCCCCTCTACGGGCGTATTTTGGATTGGATTTTAAGATTTTTAACCATATTTGTCTTCCCTTTTTGTCCGGCCCATAACTCTGCCTGGAAAGGGCCTACATGCCCCAGACTTGGTCTGGTCTGCTCATCAGAGTCCCCTTTACGGGCATGTTTTGGATTGGATTTTAAGATTTTTGACCATATTTGACTTCCCTTTTTGTCTGGCCCATAACTCTGCCTAGAAAGGCCCTACATGCCCCAAACTTGGTCTGGTCTGCTCATCAGAGTCCCCTCTACGGGCGTGTTTTGGATTGGATTTTGAAAAATTTGACTATATTTGACTTCCCTTTTTGTCCGGCCCATAACTCTGCCTAGAAAGGCCCTACATGCCCCAAACTTGGTCTGGTCTGCTCATCAGAGTCCCCTGTACGGGCATGTTTTGGATTGGATTTTATAAAAATTTGACCATATTTTTCTTCCCTTTTTGTCCGGCCCATAACTCTGCCTAGAAAGGCCTTACATGCCCCAAACTGGGTCTGGTCTGCTCATCAGAGTCCTCTCTACGGGCGTGTTTTGGATTGGATTTTTAAAAAAATTGACCATATTTGTCTTCCCTTTTTGTCCGGCCCATAACTCTGCCTGGAAAGGGCCTACATGCCCCAAACTTGGTCTGGTCTGCTCATCAGAGTCCCCTCTACGTGCGTGTTTTGGATTGGATTTTAAGATTTTTAACCATATTTGTCTTCCCTTTTTGTCCGGCCCATAACTCTGCCTGGAAAGGGCCTACATGCCCCAAACTTGGTCTGGTCTGCTCATCAGAGTCCCCTCTACGGGCGTGTTTTGGATTGGATTTTTTTTTTAATTGACCATATTTGTCTTCCCTTTTTGTCCGGCCCATAACTCTGCCTAGAAAGGCCCTACATGCCCCAAACTTGGTCTGGTCTGCTCATCAGAGTCCCCTCTACGGGCGTGTTTTGGATTGGATTTTTTTTTTAATTGACCATATTTGTCTTCCCTTTTTGTCCGGCCCATAACTCTGCCTAGAAAGGCCCTACATGCCCCAAACTTTGTCTGGTCTGCTCATCAGAGTCCC
Source organism: Osmerus eperlanus (assembly GCF_963692335.1). Lineage (NCBI taxonomy): Eukaryota > Metazoa > Chordata > Actinopteri > Osmeriformes > Osmeridae > Osmerus > Osmerus eperlanus. The sequence continues at coordinate 136,391 of NC_085025.1, forward strand.
CTCTACGGGCATGTTTTGGATTGGATTTTAAGATTTTTGACCATATTTGTCTTCCCTTATTGCCTGGCCCATAACTCTGCCTAGAAAGGCCCTACATGCCCCAAACTTGGTCTGGTCTGCTCATCAGAGTCCCCTCTACGGGCGTGTTTTGGATTGGATTTTTAAAAATTTGACCATATTTTTCTTCCCTTTTTGTCCGGCCCATAACTCTGCCTGGAAAGGGACTACATGCCCCAAACCTGGTCTGGTCTGCTCATCAGAGTCCCCTCTACGGGCGTGTGTTGGATTGGATTTTTTTTTTAATTGACCATATTTGACTTCCCTTTCTGTCCGGCCCATAACTCTGCCTAGAAAGGGCCTACATGCCCCAAACTTGGTCTGGTCTGCTCATCAGAGTCCCCTCTACGGGCGTGTTTTGGATTTTAAGATTTTTAACCATATTTGTCCTCCCTTTTTGTCCGGCCCGTAATACTGCCTACGAAGTACCCACATGCCCCAAACTTGGTCTGGTCTGCTCATCAGAGTCCCCTCTACGGGCGTGTTTTGGATTGGATTTTTTAAAAAATTGACCATATTTGACTTCCCTTTTTGTCCGGCCCATAACTCTGCCTAGAAAGGGCCTACATGCCCCAAACTTGGTCTGGTCTGCTCATCAGAGTCCCCTCTACGGGCTTGTTTTGGATTTTAAGATTTTTAACCATATTTGTCCTCCCTTTTTGTCGGGCCCGTAACACTGCCTACGAAGTATCCACATGCCCCGAACTTGGTCTGGTCTGCTCATCAGAGTCCCCTCTACGTGCGTGTTTTGGATTGGATTTTAAGATTTTTAACCATATTTGTCTTCCCTTTTTGTCCGGCCCATAACTCTGCCTGGAAAGGGCCTACATGCCCCAAACTTCGTCTGGTCTGCTCATCAGAGTCCCCTCTACGTGCGTGTTTTGGATTGGATTTTAAGATTTTTAACCATATTTGTCTTCCCTTTTTGTCCGGCCCATAACTCTGCCTGGAAAGGGCCTACATGCCCCAAACTTGGTCTGGTCTGCTCATCAGAGTCCCCTCTACGGGCGTGTTTTGGATTGGATTTTTTTTTTAATTGACCATATTTGTCTTCCCTTTTTGTCCGGCCCATAACTCTGCCTAGAAAGGCCCTACATGCCCCAAACTTTGTCTGGTCTGCTCATCAGAGTCCCCTCTACGGGCATGTTTTGGATTGGATTTTAAGATTTTTGACCATATTTGTCTTCCCTTATTGCCTGGCCCATAACTCTGCCTAGAAAGGCCCTACATGCCCCAAACTTGGTCTGGTCTGCTCATCAGAGTCCCCTCTACGGGCGTGTTTTGGATTGGATTTTTAAAAATTTGACCATATTTTTCTTCCCTTTTTGTCCGGCCCATAACTCTGCCTGGAAAGGGACTACATGCCCCAAACCTGGTCTGGTCTGCTCATCAGAGTCCCCTCTACGGGCGTGTGTTGGATTGGATTTTTTTTTAAATTGACCATATTTGACTTCCCTTTCTGTCCGGCCCATAACTCTGCCTAGAAAGGGCCTACATGCCCCAAACTTGGTCTGGTCTGCTCATCAGAGTCCCCTCTACGGGCGTGTTTTGGATTTTAAGATTTTTAACCATATTTGTCCTCCCTTTTTGTCCGGCCCGTAATACTGCCTACGAAGTACCCACATGCCCCGAACTTGGTCTGGTCTGCTCATCAGAGTCCCCTCTACGTGCGTGTTTTGGATTGGATTTTAAGATTTTTAACCATATTTGTCTTCCCTTTTTGTCCGGCCCATAACTCTGCCTGGAAAGGGCCTACATGCCCCAAACTTGGTCTGGTCTGCTCATCAGAGTCCCCTCTACGTGCGTGTTTTGGATTGGATTTTAAGATTTTTAACCATATTTGTCTTCCCTTTTTGTCCGGCCCATAACTCTGCCTGGAAAGGGCCTACATGCCCCAAACTTGGTCTGGTCTGCTCATCAGAGTCCCCTCTACGGGCGTGTTTTGGATTGGATTTTTTTTTTAATTGACCATATTTGTCTTCCCTTTTTGTCCGGCCCATAACTCTGCCTAGAAAGGCCCTACATGCCCCAAACTTGGTCTGGTCTGCTCATCAGATTCTTCTCTACGGGCGTGTTTTGGATTGGATTTAAAAAAATTTGACCATATTTGACTTCCCTTTTTGTCCGGCCCATAACTCTGCCTGGAAAGGGACTACATGCCCCAAACCTGGTCTGGTCTGCTCATCAGAGTCCCCTCTACGGGCGTGTTTTGGATTGGATTTTGAAAAATTTGACCATATTTGACTTCCCTTTTTGTCCGGCCCATAACTCTGCCTAGAAAGGCCCTACATGCCCCAAACTTGGTCTGGTCTGCTCATCAGAGTCCCCTGTACGGGCATGTTTTGGATTGGATTTTATAAAAATTTGACCATATTTTTCTTCCCTTTTTGTCCGGCCCATAACTCTGCCTAGAAAGGCGCTACATGCCCCAAACTTGGTCTGGTCTGCTCATCAGAGTCCCCTCTACGGGCGTGTTTTGGATTGGATTTTGAAAAATTTGAACATATTTGACTTCCCTTTTTGTCCGGCCCATAACTCTGCCTAGAAAGGCCCTACATGCCCCAAACTTGGTCTGGTCTGCTCATCAGAGTCCCCTCTACGGGCGTGTTTTGGATTGGATTTTTTTTTAAATTGACCATATTTGACTTCCCTTTTTGTCCGGCCCATAACTCTGCCTAGAAAGGCCCTACATTCCCCAAACTTGGTCTGGTCTGCTCATCAGAGTCCCCTCTAGGGGCGTGTTTTGGATTGGATTTTAAGATTTTTGACCATATTTGTCTTCCCTTTTTGTCCGGCCCATAACTCTGCCTAGAAAGGCGCTACATGCCCCAAACTTGGTCTGCTCATCAGATTCTTCTCTACGGGCGTGTTTTGGATTGGATTTAAAAAAATTTGACCATATTTGACTTCCCTTTTTGTCCGGCCCATAACTCTGCCTGGAAAGGGACTACATGCCCCAAACCTGGTCTGGTCTGCTCATCAGAGTCCCCTCTACGGGCGTGTTTTGGATTGGATTTTGAAAAATTTGACCATATTTGACTTCCCTTTTTGTCCGGCCCATAACTCTGCCTAGAAAGGCCCTACATGCCCCAAACTTGGTCTGGTCTGCTCATCAGAGTCCCCTGTACGGGCATGTTTTGGATTGGATTTTATAAAAATTTGACCATATTTTTCTTCCCTTTTTGTCCGGCCCATAACTCTGCCTAGAAAGGCGCTACATGCCCCAAACTTGGTCTGGTCTGCTCATCAGAGTCCCCTCTACGGGCGTGTTTTGGATTGGATTTTGAAAAATTTGAACATATTTGACTTCCCTTTTTGTCCGGCCCATAACTCTGCCTAGAAAGGCCCTACATGCCCCAAACTTGGTCTGGTCTGCTCATCAGAGTCCCCTCTACGGGCGTGTTTTGGATTGGATTTTTTTTTAAATTGACCATATTTGACTTCCCTTTTTGTCCGGCCCATAACTCTGCCTAGAAAGGGCCTACATGCCCCAAACTTGGTCTGGTCTGCTCATCAGAGTCCCCTCTACGGGCGTGTTTTGGATTGGATTTTAAGATTTTTGACAATATTTGTCTTCCCTTTTTGTCTGGCCCATAACTCTGCCTAGAAAGGCCCTGCATGCCCCAAACTTGGTCTGGTCTGCTCATCAGAGTCCCCTCTACGGGCGTATTTTGGATTGGATTTTAAGATTTTTAACCATATTTGTCTTCCCTTTTTGTCCGGCCCATAACTCTGCCTGGAAAGGGCCTACATGCCCCAGACTTGGTCTGGTCTGCTCATCAGAGTCCCCTTTACGGGCATGTTTTGGATTGGATTTTAAGATTTTTGACCATATTTGACTTCCCTTTTTGTCTGGCCCATAACTCTGCCTAGAAAGGCCCTACATGCCCCAAACTTGGTCTGGTCTGCTCATCAGAGTCCCCTCTACGGGCGTGTTTTGGATTGGATTTTGAAAAATTTGACTATATTTGACTTCCCTTTTTGTCCGGCCCATAACTCTGCCTAGAAAGGCCCTACATGCCCCAAACTTGGTCTGGTCTGCTCATCAGAGTCCCCTGTACGGGCATGTTTTGGATTGGATTTTATAAAAATTTGACCATATTTTTCTTCCCTTTTTGTCCGGCCCATAACTCTGCCTAGAAAGGCCTTACATGCCCCAAACTGGGTCTGGTCTGCTCATCAGAGTCCTCTCTACGGGCGTGTTTTGGATTGGATTTTTAAAAAAATTGACCATATTTGACTTCCCTTTTTGTCCGGCCCATAACTCTGCCTAGAAAGGCCCTACATTCCCCAAACTTGGTCTGGTCTGCTCATCAGAGTCCCCTCTACGGGCGTGTTTTGGATTGGATTTTGAAAAATTTGAACATATTTGACATCCCTTTTTGTCCGGCCCATAACTCTGCCTAGAAAGGCCCTACATGCCCCAAACTTGGTCTGGTCTGCTCATCAGAGTCCCCTCTACGGGCGTGTTTTGGATTGGATTTTTTTTTAAATTGACCATATTTGACTTCCCTTTTTGTCCGGCCCATAACTCTGCCTAGAAAGGGCCTACATGCCCCAAACTTGGTCTGGTCTGCTCATCAGAGTCCCCTCTACGGGCGTGTTTTGGATTTTAAGATTTTTAACCATATTTGTCCTCCCTTTTTGTCCGGCCCGTAACACTGCCTACGAAGTACCCACATGCCCCAAACTTGGTCTGGTCTGCTCATCAGAGTCCCCTCTACGGGCGTATTTTGGATTGGATTTTAAGATTTTTAACCATATTTGTCTTCCCTTTTTGTCCGGCCCATAACTCTGCCTGGAAAGGGCCTACATGCCCCAGACTTGGTCTGGTCTGCTCATCAGAGTCCCCTTTACGGGCATGTTTTGGATTGGATTTTAAGATTTTTGACCATATTTGACTTCCCTTTTTGTCTGGCCCATAACTCTGCCTAGAAAGGCCCTACATGCCCCAAACTTGGTCTGGTCTGCTCATCAGAGTCCCCTCTACGGGCGTGTTTTGGATTGGATTTTTTTTTTAATGACTATATTTGTCTTCCCTTTTTGTCCGGCCCATAACTCTGCCTAGAAAGGCCTTACATGCCCCAAACTTGGTCTGGTCTGCTCATCAGAGTCCTCTCTACGGGCGTGTTTTGGATTGGATTTTTAAAAAAATTGACCATATTTGACTTCCCTTTTTGTCCGGCCCATAACTCTGCCTAGAAAGGCCCTACATTCCCCAAACTTGGTCTGGTCTGCTCATCAGAGTCCCCTCTAGGGGCGTGTTTTGGATTGGATTTTAAGATTTTTGACCATATTTGTCTTCCCTTTTTGTCCGGCCCATAACTCTGCCTAGAAAGGCGCTACATGCCCCAAACTTGGTCTGGTCTGCTCATCAGATTCTTCTCTACGGGCGTGTTTTGGATTGGATTTTAAAAAATTTGACCATATTTGACTTCCCTTTTTGTCCGGCCCATAACTCTGCCTGGAAAGGGACTACATGCTCCAAACCTGGTCTGGTCTGCTCATCAGAGTCCCCTCTACGGGCGTGTTTTGGATTGGATTTTGAAAAATTTGACTATATTTGACTTCCCTTTTTGTCCGGCCCATAACTCTGCCTAGAAAGGCCCTACATGCCCCAAACTTGGTCTGGTCTGCTCATCAGAGTCCCCTGTACGGGCATGTTTTGGATTGGATTTTATAAAAATTTGACCATATTTTTCTTCCCTTTTTGTCCGGCCCATAACTCTGCCTAGAAAGGCCTTACATGCCCCAAACTGGGTCTGGTCTGCTCATCAGAGTCCTCTCTACGGGCGTGTTTTGGATTGGATTTTTAAAAAAATTGACCATATTTGACTTCCCTTTTTGTCCGGCCCATAACTCTGCCTAGAAAGGCCCTACATTCCCCAAACTTGGTCTGGTCTGCTCATCAGAGTCCCCTCTAGGGGCGTGTTTTGGATTGCATTTTAATATTTTTGACCATATTTGTCTTCCCTTTTTGTCCGGCCCATAACTCTGCCTAGAAAGGCGCTACATGCCCCAAACTTGGTCTGGTCTGCTCATCAGAGTCCCCTCTACGGGCATGTTTTGGATTTGATTTTTTTAATAATTGACCATATTTGACTTCCCTTTTTGTCCGGCCCATAACTCTGCCTAGAAAGGCCCTACATTCCCCAAACTTGGTCTGGTGTGCTCATCAGAGTCCCCTCTAGGGGCGTGTTTTGGATTGGATTTTAAGATTTTTGACCATATTTGTCTTCCCTTTTTGTCCGGCCCATAACTCTGCCTAGAAAGGCGCTACATGCCCCAAACTTGGTCTGGTCTGCTCATCAGATTCTTCTCTACGGGCGTGTTTTGGATTGGATTTTAAAAAATTTGACCATATTTGACTTCCCTTTTTGTCCGGCCCATAACTCTGCCTGGAAAGGGACTACATGCCCCAAACCTGGTCTGGTCTGCTCATCAGAGTCCCCTCTACGGGCGTGTTTTGGATTGGATTTTGAAAAATTTGACCATATTTGACTTCCCTTTTTGTCCGGCCCATAACTCTGCCTAGAAAGGCCCTACATGCCCCAAACTTGGTCTGGTCTGCTCATCAGAGTCCCCTGTACGGGCATGTTTTGGATTGGATTTTATAAAAATTTGACCATATTTTTCTTCCCTTTTTGTCCGGCCCATAACTCTGCCTAGAAAGGCCCTACATGCCCCAGACTTGGTCTGGTCTGCTCATCAGAGTCCCCTCTACGGGCGTGTTTTGGATTGGATTTTTTTTTTAATGACTATATTTGTCTTCCCTTTTTGTCCGGCCCATAACTCTGCCTAGAAAGGCCTTACATGCCCCAAACTTGGTCTGGTCTGCTCATCAGAGTCCTCTCTACGGGCATGTTTTGGATTGGATTTTTAAAAAAATTGACCATATTTGACTTCCCTTTTTGTCCGGCCCATAACTCTGCCTAGAAAGGCCCTACATTCCCCAAACTTGGTCTGGTCTGCTCATCAGAGTCCCCTCTAGGGGCGTGTTTTGGATTGGATTTTAAGATTTTTGACCATATTTGTCTTCTCTTTTTGTCCGGCCCATAACTCTGCCTAGAAAGGCGCTACATGCCCCAAACTTGGTCTGGTCTGCTCATCAGATTCTTCTCTACGGGCGTGTTTTGGATTGGATTTTAAAAAAATTGACCATATTTGACTTCCCTTTTTGTCCGGCCCATAACTCTGCCTGGAAAGGGACTACATGCTCCAAAACTGGTCTGGTCTGCTCATCAGAGTCCCCTCTACGGGCGTGTTTTGGATTGGATTTTGAAAAATTTGACCATATTTGACTTCCCTTTTTGTCCGGCCCATAACTCTGCCTAGAAAGGCCCTACATGCCCCAAACTTGGTCTGGTCTGCTCATCAGAGTCCCCTGTACGGGCATGTTTTGGATTGGATTTTATAAAAATTTGACCATATTTTTCTTCCCTTTTTGTCCGGCCCATAACTCTGCCTAGAAAGGCCTTACATGCCCCAAACTTGGTCTGGTCTGCTCATCAGAGTCCTCTCTACGGGCGTGTTTTGGATTGGATTTTTAAAAAAATTGACCATATTTGACTTCCCTTTTTGTCCGGCCCATAACTCTGCCTAGAAAGGCCCTACATTCCCCAAACTTGGTCTGGTCTGCTCATCAGAGTCCCCTCTAGGGGCGTGTTTTGGATTGTATTTTAAGATTTTTGACCATATTTGTCTTCCCTTTTTGTCCGGCCCGTAACACTGCCTACGAAGTACCCACATGCCCCAAACTTGGTCTGGTCTGCTCATCAGAGTCCCCTCTACGGGCGTGTTTTGGATTGGATTTTGAAAAATTTGACCATATTTGACTTCCCTTTTTGTCCGGCCCATAACTCTGCCTAGAAAGGCCCTACATGCCCCAAACTTGGTCTGGTCTGCTCATCAGAGTCCCCTCTACGGGCATGTTTTGGATTTGATTTTTTTAATAATTGACCATATTTGACTTCCCTTTTTGTCCGGCCCATAACTCTGCCTAGAAAGGCCCTACATTCCCCAAACTTGGTCTGGTCTGCTCATCAGAGTCCCCTCTAGGGGCGTGTTTTGGATTGGATTTTAAGATTTTTGACCATATTTGTCTTCCCTTTTTGTCCGGCCCATAACTCTGCCTAGAAAGGCGCTACATGCCCCAAACTTGGTCTGGTCTGCTCATCAGATTCTTCTCTACGGGCGTGTTTTGGATTGGATTTTAAAAAATTTGACCATATTTGACTTCCCTTTTTGTCCGGCCCATAACTCTGCCTGGAAAGGGACTACATGCCCCAAACCTGGTCTGGTCTGCTCATCAGAGTCCCCTCTACGGGCGTGTTTTGGATTGGATTTTGAAAAATTTGACCATATTTGACTTCCGTTTTTGTCCGGCCCATAACTCTGCCTAGAAAGGCCCTACATGCCCCAAACTTGGTCTGGTCTGCTCATCAGAGTCCCCTGTACGGGCATGTTTTGGATTGGATTTTATAAAAATTTGACCATATTTTTCTTCCCTTTTTGTCCGGCCCATAACTCTGCCTAGAAAGGCCCTACATGCCCCAAACTTGGTCTGGTCTGCTCATCAGAGTCCCCTCTACGGGCATGTTTTGGATTGGATTTTTTTAATAATTGACCATATTTGACTTCCCTTTTTGTCCGGCCCATAACTCTGCCTAGAAAGGCCCTACATGCCCCAAACTTGGTCTGGTCTGCTCATCAGAGTCCCCTCTAGGGGCATGTTTTGGATTGGATTTTAAGATTTTTGACCATATTTGTCTCCCCTTTTGTCCGGCCCATAACTCTGCCTAGAAAGGCGCTACATGCCCCAAACTTGGTCTGGTCTGCTCATCAGAGTCCCCTCTACGGGCGTGTTTTGGATTGGATTTTGAAAAATTTGAACATATTTGACTTCCCTTTTTGTCCGGCCCATAACTCTGCCTAGAAAGGCCCTACATGCCCCAAACTTGGTCTGGTCTGCTCATCAGAGTCCCCTCTACGGGCGTGTTTTGGATTGGATTTTTTAAAAAATTGACCATATTTGGCTTCCCTTTTTGTCCGGCCCATAACTCTGCCTAGAAAGGGCCTACATGCCCCAAACTTGGTCTGGTCTGCTCATCAGAGTCCCCTCTACGGGCGTGTTTTGGATTTTAAGATTTTTAACCATATTTGTCCTCCCTTTTTGTCCGGCCCGTAACACTGCCTACGAAGTACCCACATGCCCCAAACTTGGTCTGGTCTGCTCATCAGAGTCCCCTCTACGGGCATATTTTGGATTGGATTTTAAGATTTTTAACCATATTTGTCTTCCCTTTTTGTCCGGCCCATAACTCTGCCTGGAAAGGGCCTACATGCCCCAGACTTGGTCTGGTCTGCTCATCAGAGTCCCCTCTACGGGCATGTTTTGGATTGGATTTTAAGATTTTTGACCATATTTGACTTCCCTTTTTGTCTGGCCCATAACTCTGCCTAGAAAGGCCCTACATGCCCCAAACTTGGTCTGGTCTGCTCATCAGAGTCCCCTCTACGGGCGTGTTTTGGATTGGATTTTTTTTTAATGACTATATTTGTCTTCCCTTTTTGTCCGGCCCATAACTCTGCCTAGAAAGGCCTTACATGCCCCAAACTTGGTCTGGTCTGCTCATCAGAGTCCCCTCTACGGGCGTGTTTTGGATTGGATTTTTTTTTAAATTGACCATATTTGACTTCCCTTTTTGTCCGGCCCATAACTCTGCCTAGAAAGGGCCTACATGCCCCAAACTTGGTCTGGTCTGCTCATCAGAGTCCCCTCTACGGGCGTGTTTTGGATTGGATTTTAAGATTTTTGACAATATTTGTCTTCCCTTTTTGTCTGGCCCATAACTCTGCCTAGAAAGGCCCTGCATGCCCCAAACTTGGTCTGGTCTACTCATCAGAGTCCCCTCTACGGGCGTATTTTGGATTGGATTTTAAGATTTTTAACCATATTTGTCTTCCCTTTTTGTCCGGCCCATAACTCTGCCTGGAAAGGGCCTACATGCCCCAGACTTGGTCTGGTCTGCTCATCAGAGTCCCCTTTACGGGCATGTTTTGGATTGGATTTTAAGATTTTTGACCATATTTGACTTCCCTTTTTGTCTGGCCCATAACTCTGCCTAGAAAGGCCCTACATGCCCCAAACTTGGTCTGGTCTGCTCATCAGAGTCCCCTCTACGGGCGTGTTTTGGATTGGATTTTGAAAAATGTGACCATATTTGACTTCCCTTTTTGTCCGGCCCATAACTCTGCCTAGAAAGGCCCTACATGCCCCAAACTTGGTCTGGTCTGCTCATCAGAGTCCCCTGTACGGGCATGTTTTGGATTGGATTTTATAAAAATTTGACCATATTTTTCTTCCCTTTTTGTCCGGCCCATAACTCTGCCTAGAAAGGCCTTACATGCCCCAAACTGGGTCTGGTCTGCTCATCAGAGTCCCCTCTAGGGGCGTGTTTTGGATTGGATTTTAAGATTTTTGACCATATTTGTCTTCCCTTTTTGTCCGGCCCATAACTCTGCCTAGAAAGGCGCTACATGCCCCAAACTTGGTCTGGTCTGCTCATCAGAGTCCCCTCTACGGGCATGTTTTGGATTTGATTTTTTTAATAATTGACCATATTTGACTTCCCTTTTTGTCCGGCCCATAACTCTGCCTAGAAAGGCCCTACATTGCCCAAACTTGGTCTGGTCTGCTCATCAGAGTCCCCTCTAGGGGCGTGTTTTGGATTGGATTTTAAGATTTTTGACCATATTTGTCTTCCCTTTTTGTCCGGCTCATAACTCTGCCTAGAAAGGCGCTACATGCCCCAAACTTGGTCTGGTCTGCTCATCAGATTCTTCTCTACGGGCGTGTTTTGGATTGGATTTTAAAAAATTTGACCATATTTGACTTCCCTTTTTGTCCGGCCCATAACTCTGCCTGGAAAGGGACTACATGCCCCAAACCTGGTCTGGTCTGCTCATCAGAGTCCCCTCTACGGGCGTGTTTTGGATTGGATTTTGAAAAATGTGACCATATTTGACTTCCCTTTTTGTCCGGCCCATAACTCTGCCTAGAAAGGCCCTACATGCCCCAAACTTGGTCTGGTCTGCTCATCAGAGTCCCCTGTACGGGCATGTTTTGGATTGGATTTTATAAAAATTTGACCATATTTTTCTTCCCTTTTTGTCCGGCCCATAACTCTGCCTAGAAAGGCCCTACATGCCCCAGACTTGGTCTGGTCTGCTCATCAGAGTCCCCTTTACGGGCATGTTTTGGATTGGATTTTAAGATTTTTGACCATATTTGACTTCCCTTTTTGTCTGGCCCATAACTCTGCCTAGAAAGGCCCTACATGCCCCAAACTTGGTCTGGTCTGCTCATCAGAGTCCCCTCTACGGGCGTGTTTTGGATTGGATTTTGACAAATTTGACCATATTTGACTTCCCTTTTTGTCCGGCCCATAACTCTGCCTAGAAAGGCCCTACATGCCCCAAACTTGGTCTGGTCTGCTCATCAGAGTCCCCTCTACGGGCGTGTTTTGGATTGGATTTTAAGATTTTTGACCATATTTGACTTCCCTTTTTGTCTGGCCCATAACTCTGCCTAGAAAGGCCCTACATGCCCCAAACTTGGTCTGGTCTGCTCATCAGAGTCCCCTCTACGGGCGTGTTTTGGATTGGATTTTTTTTTTAATGACTATATTTGTCTTCCCTTTTTGTCCGGCCCATAACTCTGCCTAGAAAGGCCTTACATGCCCCAAACTTGGTCTGGTCTGCTCATCAGAGTCCTCTCTACGGGCATGTTTTGGATTGGATTTTTAAAAAAATTGACCATATTTGACTTCCCTTTTTGTCCGGCCCATAACTCTGCCTAGAAAGGCCCTACATTCCCCAAACTTGGTCTGGTCTGCTCATCAGAGTCCCCTCTAGGGGCGTGTTTTGGATTGGATTTTAAGATTTTTGACCATATTTGTCTTCTCTTTTGTCCGGCCCATAACTCTGCCTAGAAAGGCGCTGCATGCCCCAAACTTGGTCTGGTCTGCTCATCAGATTCTTCTCTACGGGCGTGTTTTGGATTGGATTTTAAAAAAATTGACCACATTTGACTTCCCTTTTTGTCCGGCCCATAACTCTGCCTGGAAAGGGACTACATGCTCCAAAACTGGTCTGGTCTGCTCATCAGAGTCCCCTCTACGGGCGTGTTTTGGATTGGATTTTGAAAAATTTGACCATATTTGACTTCCCTTTTTGTCCGGCCCATAACTCTGCCTAGAAAGGCCCTACATGCCCCAAACTTGGTCTGGTCTGCTCATCAGAGTCCCCTGTACGGGCATGTTTTGGATTGGATTTTATAAAAATTTGACCATATTTTTCTTCCCTTTTTGTCCGGCCCATAACTCTGCCTAGAAAGGCCCTACATGCCCCAGACTTGGTCTGGTCTGCTCATCAGAGTCCCCTTTACGGGCATGTTTTGGATTGGATTTTAAGATTTTTGACCATATTTGACTTCCCTTTTTGTCCGGCCCATAACTCTGCCTAGAAAGGCCTTACATGCCCCAAACTTGGTCTGGTCTGCTCATCAGAGTCCTCTCTACGGGCATGTTTTGGATTGGATTTTTAAAAAAATTGACCATATTTGACTTCCCTTTTTGTCCGGCCCATAACTCTGCCTAGAAAGGCCCTACATTCCCCAAACTTGGTCTGGTCTGCTCATCAGAGTCCCCTCTAGGGGCGTGTTTTGGATTGGATTTTAAGATTTTTGACCATATTTGTCTTCTCTTTTTGTCCGGCCCATAACTCTGCCTAGAAAGGCGCTACATGCCCCAAACTTGGTCTGGTCTGCTCATCAGATTCTTCTCTACGGGCGTGTTTTGGATTGGATTTTAAAAAAATTGACCATATTTGACTTCCCTTTTTGTCCGGCCCATAACTCTGCCTGGAAAGGGACTACATGCTCCAAAACTGGTCTGGTCTGCTCATCAGAGTCCCCTCTACGGGCGTGTTTTGGATTGGATTTTGAAAAATTTGACCATATTTGACTTCCCTTTTTGTCCGGCCCATAACTCTGCCTAGAAAGGCCCTACATGCCCCAAACTTGGTCTGGTCTGCTCATCAGAGTCCCCTGTACGGGCATGTTTTGGATTGGATTTTATAAAAAATTGACCATATTTTTCTTCCCTTTTTGTCCGGCCCATAACTCTGCCTAGAAAGGCCTTACATGCCCCAAACTTGGTCTGGTCTGCTCATCAGAGTCCTCTCTACGGGCGTGTTTTGGATTGGATTTTTAAAAAAATTGACCATATTTGACTTCCCTTTTTGTCCGGCCCATAACTCTGCCTAGAAAGGCCCTACATTCCCCAAACTTGGTCTGGTCTGCTCATCAGAGTCCCCTCTAGGGGCGTGTTTTGGATTGTATTTTAAGATTTTTGACCATATTTGTCTTCCCTTTTTGTCCGGCCCGTAACACTGCCTACGAAGTACCCACATGCCCCAAACTTGGTCTGGTCTGCTCATCAGAGTCCCCTCTACGGGCGTGTTTTGGATTGGATTTTGAAAAATTTGACCATATTTGACTTCCCTTTTTGTCCGGCCCATAACTCTGCCTAGAAAGGCCCTACATGCCCCAAACTTGGTCTGGTCTGCTCATCAGAGTCCCCTCTACGGGCATGTTTTGGATTTGATTTTTTTAATAATTGACCATATTTGACTTCCCTTTTTGTCCGGCCCATAACTCTGCCTAGAAAGGCCCTACATTCCCCAAACTTGGTCTGGTCTGCTCATCAGAGTCCCCTCTAGGGGCGTGTTTTGGATTGGATTTTAAGATTTTTGACCATATTTGTCTTCCCTTTTTGTCCGGCCCATAACTCTGCCTAGAAAGGCGCTACATGCCCCAAACTTGGTCTGGTCTGCTCATCAGATTCTTCTCTACGGGCGTGTTTTGGATTGGATTTTAAAAAAATTGACCATATTTGACTTCCCTTTTTGTCCGGCCCATAACTCTGCCTGGAAAGGGACTACATGCTCCAAAACTGGTCTGGTCTGCTCATCAGAGTCCCCTCTACGGGCGTGTTTTGGATTGGATTTTAAAAAATTTGACCATATTTGACTTCCCTTTTTGTCCGGCCCATAACTCTGCCTAGAAAGGCCCTACATGCCCCAAACTTGGTCTGGTCTGCTCATCAGAGTCCCCTGTACGGGCATGTTTTGGATTGGATTTTATAAAAAATTGACCATATTTTTCTTCCCTTTTTGTCCGGCCCATAACTCTGCCTAGAAAGGCCTTACATGCCCCAAACTTGGTCTGGTCTGCTCATCAGAGTCCTCTCTACGGGCGTGTTTTGGATTGGATTTTTAAAAAAATTGACCATATTTGACTTCCCTTTTTGTCCGGCCCATAACTCTGCCTAGAAAGGCCCTACATTCCCCAAACTTGGTCTGGTCTGCTCATCAGAGTCCCCTCTAGGGGCGTGTTTTGGATTGTATTTTAAGATTTTTGACCATATTTGTCTTCCCTTTTTGTCCGGCCCGTAACACTGCCTACGAAGTACCCACATGCCCCAAACTTGGTCTGGTCTGCTCATCAGAGTCCCCTCTACGGGCGTGTTTTGGATTGGATTTTGAAAAATTTGACCATATTTGACTTCCCTTTTTGTCCGGCCCATAACTCTGCCTAGAAAGGCCCTACATGCCCCAAACTTGGTCTGGTCTGCTCATCAGAGTCCCCTCTACGGGCATGTTTTGGATTTGATTTTTTTAATAATTGACCATATTTGACTTCCCTTTTTGTCCGGCCCATAACTCTGCCTAGAAAGGCCCTACATTCCCCAAACTTGGTCTGGTCTGCTCATCAGAGTCCCCTCTAGGGGCGTGTTTTGGATTGGATTTTAAGATTTTTGACCATATTTGTCTTCCCTTTTTGTCCGGCCCATAACTCTGCCTAGAAAGGCGCTACATGCCCCAAACTTGGTCTGGTCTGCTCATCAGATTCTTCTCTACGGGCGTGTTTTGGATTGGATTTTAAAAAAATTGACCATATTTGACTTCCCTTTTTGTCCGGCCCATAACTCTGCCTGGAAAGGGACTACATGCCCCAAACCTGGTCTGGTCTGCTCATCAGAGTCCCCTCTACGGGCGTGTTTTGGATTGGATTTTGAAAAATTTGACCATATTTGACTTCCCTTTTTGTCCGGCCCATAACTCTGCCTAGAAAGGCCCTACATGCCCCAAACTTGGTCTGGTCTGCTCATCAGAGTCCCCTGTACGGGCATGTTTTGGATTGGATTTTATAAAAATTTGACCATATTTTTCTTCCCTTTTTGTCCGGCCCATAACTCTGCCTAGAAAGGCCCTACATGCCCCAAACTTGGTCTGGTCTGCTCATCAGAGTCCCCTCTACGGGCATGTTTTGGATTGGATTTTTTTAATAATTGACCATATTTGACTTCCCTTTTTGTCCGGCCCATAACTCTGCCTAGAAAGGCCCTACATGCCCCAAACTTGGTCTGGTCTGCTCATCAGAGTCCCCTCTAGGGGCATGTTTTGGATTGGATTTTAAGATTTTTGACCATATTTGTCTCCCCTTTTGTCCGGCCCATAACTCTGCCTAGAAAGGCGCTACATGCCCCAAACTTGGTCTGGTCTGCTCATCAGAGTCCCCTCTACGGGCGTGTTTTGGATTGGATTTTGAAAAATTTGAACATATTTGACTTCCCTTTTTGTCCGGCCCATAACTCTGCCTAGAAAGGCCCTACATGCCCCAAACTTGGTCTGGTCTGCTCATCAGAGTCCCCTCTACGGGTGTGTTTTGGATTGGATTTTTTTAAAAATTGACCATATTTGGCTTCCCTTTTTGTCCGGCCCATAACTCTGCCTAGAAAGGGCCTACATGCCCCAAACTTGGTCTGGTCTGCTCATCAGAGTCCCCTCTACGGGCGTGTTTTGGATTTTAAGATTTTTAACCATATTTGTCCTCCCTTTTTGTCCGGCCCGTAACACTGCCTACGAAGTACCCACATGCCCCAAACTTGGTCTGGTCTGCTCATCAGAGTCCCCTCTACGGGCATATTTTGGATTGGATTTTAAGATTTTTAACCATATTTGTCTTCCCTTTTTGTCCGGCCCATAACTCTGCCTGGAAAGGGCCTACATGCCCCAGACTTGGTCTGGTCTGCTCATCAGAGTCCCCTCTACGGGCATGTTTTGGATTGGATTTTAAGATTTTTGACCATATTTGACTTCCCTTTTTGTCTGGCCCATAACTCTGCCTAGAAAGGCCCTACATGCCCCAAACTTGGTCTGGTCTGCTCATCAGAGTCCCCTCTACGGGCGTGTTTTGGATTGGATTTTTTTTTTAATGACTATATTTGTCTTCCCTTTTTGTCCGGCCCATAACTCTGCCTAGAAAGGCCTTACATGCCCCAAACTTGGTCTGGTCTGCTCATCAGAGTCCCCTCTACGGGCGTGTTTTGGATTGGATTTTTTTTTAAATTGACCATATTTGACTTCCCTTTTTGTCCGGCCCATAACTCTGCCTAGAAAGGGCCTACATGCCCCAAACTTGGTCTGGTCTGCTCATCAGAGTCCCCTCTACGGGCGTGTTTTGGATTGGATTTTAAGATTTTTGACAATATTTGTCTTCCCTTTTTGTCTGGCCCATAACTCTGCCTAGAAAGGCCCTGCATGCCCCAAACTTGGTCTGGTCTGCTCATCAGAGTCCCCTCTACGGGCGTATTTTGGATTGGATTTTAAGATTTTTAACCATATTTGTCTTCCCTTTTTGTCCGGCCCATAACTCTGCCTGGAAAGGGCCTACATGCCCCAGACTTGGTCTGGTCTGCTCATCAGAGTCCCCTTTACGGGCATGTTTTGGATTGGATTTTAAGATTTTTGACCATATTTGACTTCCCTTTTTGTCTGGCCCATAACTCTGCCTAGAAAGGCCCTACATGCCCCAAACTTGGTCTGGTCTGCTCATCAGAGTCCCCTCTACGGGCGTGTTTTGGATTGGATTTTGAAAAATTTGACTATATTTGACTTCCCTTTTTGTCCGGCCCATAACTCTGCCTAGAAAGGCCCTACATGCCCCAAACTTGGTCTGGTCTGCTCATCAGAGTCCCCTGTACGGGCATGTTTTGGATTGGATTTTATAAAAATTTGACCATATTTTTCTTCCCTTTTTGTCCGGCCCATAACTCTGCCTAGAAAGGCCTTACATGCCCCAAACTGGGTCTGGTCTGCTTTTCAGAGTCCTCTCTACGGGCGTGTTTTGGATTGGATTTTTAAAAAAATTGACCATATTTGACTTCCCTTTTTGTCCGGCCCATAACTCTGCCTAGAAAGGCCCTACATTCCCCAAACTTGGTCTGGTCTGCTCATCAGAGTCCCCTCTACGGGCGTGTTTTGGATTGGATTTTGAAAAATTTGAACATATTTGACATCCCTTTTTGTCCGGCCCATAACTCTGCCTAGAAAGGCCCTACATGCCCCAAACTTGGTCTGGTCTGCTCATCAGAGTCCCCTCTACGGGCGTGTTTTGGATTGGATTTTTTTTAAAATTGACCATATTTGACTTCCCTTTTTGTCCGGCCCATAACTCTGCCTAGAAAGGGCCTACATGCCCCAAACTTGGTCTGGTCTGCTCATCAGAGTCCCCTCTACGGGCGTGTTTTGGATTTTAAGATTTTTAACCATATTTGTCCTCCCTTTTTGTCCGGCCCGTAACACTGCCTACGAAGTACCCACATGCCCCAAACTTGGTCTGGTCTGCTCATCAGAGTCCCCTCTACGGGCGTATTTTGGATTGGATTTTAAGATTTTTAACCATATTTGTCTTCCCTTTTTGTCCGGCCCATAACTCTGCCTGGAAAGGGCCTACATGCCCCAGACTTGGTCTGGTCTGCTCATCAGAGTCCCCTTTACGGGCATGTTTTGGATTGGATTTTAAGATTTTTGACCATATTTGACTTCCCTTTTTGTCTGGCCCATAACTCTGCCTAGAAAGGCCCTACATGCCCCAAACTTGGTCTGGTCTGCTCATCAGAGTCCCCTCTACGGGCGTGTTTTGGATTGGATTTTTTTTTTAATGACTATATTTGTCTTCCCTTTTTGTCCGGCCCATAACTCTGCCTAGAAAGGCCTTACATGCCCCAAACTTGGTCTGGTCTGCTCATCAGAGTCCTCTCTACGGGCGTGTTTTGGATTGGATTTTTAAAAAAATTGACCATATTTGACTTCCCTTTTTGTCCGGCCCATAACTCTGCCTAGAAAGGCCCTACATTCCCCAAACTTGGTCTGGTCTGCTCATCAGAGTCCCCTCTAGGGGCGTGTTTTGGATTGGATTTTAAGATTTTTGACCATATTTGTCTTCCCTTTTTGTCCGGCCCATAACTCTGCCTAGAAAGGCGCTACATGCCCCAAACTTGGTCTGGTCTGCTCATCAGATTCTTCTCTACGGGCGTGTTTTGGATTGGATTTAAAAAAAATTGACCATATTTGACTTCCCTTTTTGTCCGGCCCATAACTCTGCCTGGAAAGGGACTACATGCTCCAAACCTGGTCTGGTCTGCTCATCAGAGTCCCCTCTACGGGCGTGTTTTGGATTGGATTTTGAAAAATTTGACCATATTTGACTTCCCTTTTTGTCCGGCCCATAACTCTGCCTAGAAAGGCCCTACATTCCCCAAACTTGGTCTGGTCTGCTCATCAGAGTCCCCTCTACGGGCGTGTTTTGGATTGGATTTTGAAAAATTTGAACATATTTGACATCCCTTTTTGTCCGGCCCATAACTCTGCCT
Organism: Osmerus eperlanus; assembly: GCF_963692335.1. NCBI lineage: Eukaryota > Metazoa > Chordata > Actinopteri > Osmeriformes > Osmeridae > Osmerus > Osmerus eperlanus. The sequence goes on from NC_085025.1 coordinate 155,227, forward strand.
AGAAAGGCCCTACATGCCCCAAACTTGGTCTGGTCTGCTCATCAGAGTCCCCTCTACGGGCGTGTTTTGGATTGGATTTTTTTTAAAATTGACCATATTTGACTTCCCTTTTTGTCCGGCCCATAACTCTGCCTAGAAAGGGCCTACATGCCCCAAACTTGGTCTGGTCTGCTCATCAGAGTCCCCTCTACGGGCGTGTTTTGGATTTTAAGATTTTTAACCATATTTGTCCTCCCTTTTTGTCCGGCCCGTAACACTGCCTACGAAGTACCCACATGCCCCAAACTTGGTCTGGTCTGCTCATCAGAGTCCCCTCTACGGGCGTATTTTGGATTGGATTTTAAGATTTTTAACCATATTTGTCTTCCCTTTTTGTCCGGCCCATAACTCTGCCTGGAAAGGGCCTACATGCCCCAGACTTGGTCTGGTCTGCTCATCAGAGTCCCCTTTACGGGCATGTTTTGGATTGGATTTTAAGATTTTTGACCATATTTGACTTCCCTTTTTGTCTGGCCCATAACTCTGCCTAGAAAGGCCCTACATGCCCCAAACTTGGTCTGGTCTGCTCATCAGAGTCCCCTCTACGGGCGTGTTTTGGATTGGATTTTTTTTTTAATGACTATATTTGTCTTCCCTTTTTGTCCGGCCCATAACTCTGCCTAGAAAGGCCTTACATGCCCCAAACTTGGTCTGGTCTGCTCATCAGAGTCCTCTCTACGGGCGTGTTTTGGATTGGATTTTTAAAAAAATTGACCATATTTGACTTCCCTTTTTGTCCGGCCCATAACTCTGCCTAGAAAGGCCCTACATTCCCCAAACTTGGTCTGGTCTGCTCATCAGAGTCCCCTCTAGGGGCGTGTTTTGGATTGGATTTTAAGATTTTTGACCATATTTGTCTTCCCTTTTTGTCCGGCCCATAACTCTGCCTAGAAAGGCGCTACATGCCCCAAACTTGGTCTGGTCTGCTCATCAGAGTCCTCTCTACGGGCGTGTTTTGGATTGGATTTTTTAAAAAATTGACCATATTTGACTTCCCTTTTTGTCCGGCCCATAACTCTGCCTAGAAAGGCCCTACATTCCCCAAACTTGGTCTGGTCTGCTCATCAGAGTCCCCTCTACGGGCGTGTTTTGGATTGGATTTTTTTTTAAATTGACCATATTTGACTTCCCTTTTTGTCCGGCCCATAACTCTGCCTAGAAAGGGCCTACATGCCCCAAACTTGGTCTGGTCTGCTCATCAGAGTCCCCTCTACGGGCGTGTTTTGGATTTTAAGATTTTTAACCATATTTGTCCTCCCTTTTTGTCGGGCCCGTAACACTGCCTACGAAGTACCCACATGCCCCGAACTTGGTCTGGTCTGCTCATCAGAGTCCCCTCTACGTGCGTGTTTTGGATTGGATTTTAAGATTTTTAACCATATTTGTCTTCCCTTTTTGTCCGGCCCATAACTCTGCCTGGAAAGGGCCTACATGCCCCAAACTTGGTCTGGTCCGCTCATCAGAGTCCCCTCTACGGGCGTGTTTTGGATTGGATTTTTTTTTTTATTGAACATATTTGTCTTCCCTTTTTGTCCGGCCCATAACTCTGCCTAGAAAGGCCCTACATGCCCCAAACTTTGTCTGGTCTGCTCATCAGAGTCCCCTCTACGGGCATGTTTTGGATTGGATTTTAAGATTTTTGACCATATTTGTCTTCCCTTATTGCCTGGCCCATAACTCTGCCTAGAAAGGCCCTACATGCCCCAAACTTGGTCTGGTCTGCTCATCAGAGTCCCCTCTACGTGCGTGTTTTGGATTGGATTTTGAAAAATTTGAACATATTTGACTTCCCTTTTTGTCCGGCCCATAACTCTGCCTAGAAAGGCCCTACATGCCCCAAACTTGGTCTGGTCTGCTCATCAGAGTCCCCTCTACGGGCGTGTTTTGGATTGGATTTTTTTAAAAATTGACCATATTTGACTTCCCTTTTTGTCCGGCCCATAACTCTGCCTAGAAAGGGCCTACATGCCCCAAACTTGGTCTGGTCTGCTCATCAGAGTCCCCTCTACGGGCGTGTTTTGGATTTAAAGATTTTTAACCATATTTGTCCTCCCTTTTTGTCCGGCCCGTAACACTGCCTACGAAGTACCCACATGCCCCAAACTTGGTCTGGTCTGCTCATCAGAGTCCCCTCTACGGGCGTATTTTGGATTGGATTTTAAGATTTTTAACCATATTTGTCTTCCCTTTTTGTCCGGCCCATAACTCTGCCTGGAAAGGGCCTACATGCCCCAGACTTGGTCTGGTCTGCTCATCAGAGTCCCCTTTACGGGCATGTTTTGGATTGGATTTTAAGATTTTTGACCATATTTATCTTCCCTTTTTGTCTGGCCCATAACTCTGCCTAGAAAGGCCCTACATGCCCCAAACTTGGTCTGGTCTGCTCATCAGAGTCCCCTCTACGGGCGTGTTTTGGATTGGATTTTTTTAAAAATTGACCATATTTGACTTCCCTTTTTGTCCGGCCCATAACTCTGCCTAGAAAGGGCCTACATGCCCCAAACTTGGTCTGGTCTGCTCATCAGAGTCCCCTCTACGGGCGTGTTTTGGATTTAAAGATTTTTAACCATATTTGTCCTCCCTTTTTGTCCGGCCCGTAACACTGCCTACGAAGTATCCACATGCCCCAAACTTGGTCTGGTCTGCTCATCAGAGTCCCCTCTACGGGCGTATTTTGGATTGGATTTTAAGATTTTTAACCATATTTGTCTTCCCTTTTTGTCCGGCCCATAACTCTGCCTGGAAAGGGCCTACATGCCCCAGACTTGGTCTGGTCTGCTCATCAGAGTCCCCTTTACGGGCATGTTTTGGATTGGATTTTAAGATTTTTGACCATATTTGACTTCCCTTTTTGTCTGGCCCATAACTCTGCCTAGAAAGGCCCTACATGCCCCAAACTTGGTCTGGTCTGCTCATCAGAGTCCCCTCTACGGGCGTGTTTTGGATTGGATTTTTTTTTTTATGACTATATTTGTCTTCCCTTTTTGTCCGGCCCATAACTCTGCCTAGAAAGGCCTTACATGCCCCAAACTTGGTCTGGTCTGCTCATCAGAGTCCTCTCTACGGGCGTGTTTTGGATTGGATTTTAAAAAAAATTGACCATATTTGACTTCCCTTTTTGTCCGGCCCATAACTCTGCCTAGAAAGGCCCTACATTCCCCAAACTTGGTCTGGTCTGCTCATCAGAGTCCTCTCTACGGGCGTGTTTTGGATTGGATTTTAAGATTTTTGACCATATTTGTCTTCTCTTTTTGTCCGGCCCATAACTCTGCCTAGAAAGGCGCTACATGCCCCAAACTTGGTCTGGTCTGCTAATCAGATTCTTCTCTACGGGCGTGTTTTGGATTGGATTTTAAAAAATTTGACCATATTTGACTTCCCTTTTTGTCCGGCCCATAACTCTGCCTGGAAAGGGACTACATGCTCCAAAACTGGTCTGGTCTGCTCATCAGAGTCCCCTCTACGGGCGTGTTTTGGATTGGATTTTGAAAAATTTGACCATATTTGACTTCCCTTTTTGTCCGGCCCATAACTCTGCCTAGAAAGGCCCTACATGCCCCAAACTTGGTCTGGTCTGCTCATCAGAGTCCCCTGTACGGGCATGTTTTGGATTGGATTTTATAAAAATTTGACCATATTTTTCTTCCCTTTTTGTCCGGCCCATAACTCTGCCTAGAAAGGCCTTACATGCCCCAAACTTGGTCTGGTCTGCTCATCAGAGTCCTCTCTACGGGCGTGTTTTGGATTGGATTTTTAAAAAAATTGACCATATTTGACTTCCCTTTTTGTCCGGCCCATAACTCTGCCTAGAAAGGCCCTACATTCCCCAAACTTGGTCTGGTCTGCTCATCAGAGTCCCCTCTAGGGGCGTGTTTTGGATTGTATTTTAAGTTTTTTGACCATATTTGTCTTCCCTTTTTGTCCGGCCCGTAACACTGCCTACGAAGTACCCACATGCCCCAAACTTGGTCTGGTCTGCTCATCAGAGTCCCCTCTACGGGCGTGTTTTGGATTGGATTTTGAAAAATTTGACCATATTTGACTTCCCTTTTTGTCCGGCCCATAACTCTGCCTAGAAAGGCCCTACATGCCCCAAACTTGGTCTGGTCTGCTCATCAGAGTCCCCTCTACGGGCATGTTTTGGATTTGATTTTTTTAATAATTGACCATATTTGACTTCCCTTTTTGTCCGGCCCATAACTCTGCCTAGAAAGGCCCTACATTCCCCAAACTTGGTCTGGTCTGCTCATCAGAGTCCCCTCTAGGGGCGTGTTTTGGATTGGATTTTAAGATTTTTGACCATATTTGTCTTCCCTTTTTGTCCGGCCCATAACTCTGCCTAGAAAGGCGCTACATGCCCCAAACTTGGTCTGGTCTGCTCATCAGATTCTTCTCTACGGGCGTGTTTTGGATTGGATTTTTAAAAATTTGACCATATTTGACTTCCCTTTTTGTCCGGCCCATAACTCTGCCTGGAAAGGGACTACATGCCCCAAACCTGGTCTGGTCTGCTCATCAGAGTCCCCTCTACGGGCGTGTTTTGGATTGGATTTTGAAAAATTTGACCATATTTGACTTCCCTTTTTGTCCGGCCCATAACTCTGCCTAGAAAGGCCCTACATGCCCCAAACTTGGTCTGGTCTGCTCATCAGAGTCCCCTGTACGGGCATGTTTTGGATTGGATTTTATAAAAATTTGACCATATTTTTCTTCCCTTTTTGTCCGGCCCATAACTCTGCCTAGAAAGGCCCTACATGCCCCAAACTTGGTCTGGTCTGCTCATCAGAGTCCCCTCTACGGGCATGTTTTGGATTGGATTTTTTTAATAATTGACCATATTTGACTTCCCTTTTTGTCTGGCCCATAACTCTGCCTAGAAAGGCCCTACATGCCCCAAACTTGGTCTGGTCTGCTCATCAGAGTCCCCTCTACGGGCGTGTTTTGGATTGGATTTTAAGATTTTTTACCATATTTTTCTTCCCTTTTTGTCTGGCCCATAACTCTGCCTAGAAAGGCCCTACATGCCCCAAACTTGGTCTGGTCTGCTCATCAGAGTCCCCTCTACGGGCGTGTTTTGGATTGGATTTTTTTTTTTACATGACTATATTTGTCTTCCCTTTTTGTCCGGCCCATAACTCTGCCTAGAAAGGCCCTACATGCCCCAAACTTGGTCTGGTCTGCTCATCAGAGTCCCCTCTAGGGGCATGTTTTGGATTGGATTTTAAGATTTTTGACCATATTTGTCTTCCCTTTTTGTCCGGCCCATAACTCATCAGAGTCTCCTCTATGGGCGTGTTTTGGATTGGATTTCTTTTAAATTGACCATATTTGACTTCCCTTTTTGTCCGGCCCATAACTCTGCCTAGAAAGGCACTACATGCCCCAAACTTGGTCTGGTCCACTCATCAGAGTCCCCTCTATGGGCGTGTTTTGGATTGGATTTTTTTTAAAATTGACCATATTTGTCTTCCCTTTTTGTCCGGCCCATAACTCTGCCTGGAAAGGGCCTACATGCCCCAAACTTGGTCTGGTCTGCTCATCAGAGTCCCCTCTACGGGCGTGTTTTGGATTGGATTTTAAGATTTTTAACCATATTTGTCCTCCCTTTTTGTCTGGCCCGTAACTCTGCCTAGGAAGTCCCCACATGCCCCAAACTTGGTCTGGTCTGCTCATCAGAGTCCCCTCTATGGGCGTGTTTTGGATTTTAAAAAATTTGACCATATTTTTCTTCCCTTTTTGTCCGGCCCGTAACTCTGCCTAGAAAGGCCCTACATGCCCCAAACTTGGTCTGGTCTGCTCTTCAGAGTCCCCTCTATGGGCGTGTTTTGGATTGGATTTTCAAAAAATTGACCATATTTGACTTCCCTTTTTGTCCGGCCCATAACTCTGCCTAGAAAGGCCCTACATGCCCCAAACTTGGTCTGGTCTGCTCATCAGAGTCCCCTCTACGGGCGTGTTTTGGATTGGATTTTCCAAAATATTGACCATATTTGTCTTCCCTTTTTGTCCGGCCCATAACTCTGCCTGGAAAGGCCCTACATGCCCCAAACTTTCTCTGGTCTGCTCATCAGAGTCCCCTCTACGGGCATGTTTTGGATTGGATTTTTAAAAATTGACCATATTTGTCTTCCCTTTTTGTCCGGCCCATAACTCTGCCTAGAAAGGGCCTACATGCCCCAAACTTGGTCTGGTCTGCTCATCAGAGTCGCCTCTACAGGTGTGTTTTGGATTGGATTTTACAATTTTTGACCATATTTGTCTTCCCTTTTTGTCCGGCCCATAACTCTGCCTAGGAAGGCCCACATGCCCCAAACTTGGTCTGGTCTGCTCATCAGAGTCCCCTCTACGGGCGTGTTTTGGATTGGATTTTAAGATTTTTGACCATATTTGTCCTCCCTTTTTGTCCGGCCCGTAACTCTGCCTAGGAAGGCCCCACATGCCCCAAACTTGGTCTGGTCTGCTCATCAGAGTCCCCTCTACGGGCGTGTTTTGGATTGGATTTTGATATTTTTTACCATATTTGTCTTCCCTTTTTGTCTGGCCCATAACTCTGCCTAGGAAGGCCCCACATGCCCCCCCTTCACTCCCTGTGATCTCTTGGACTTTTTTCCCATTTTTTCCCTTTGTGCTCCTGGGGCCCCTTCTTTCCCCGCCTGGTCCCTTGCCCCTGCACTCTCCTTTATCAATTAGACTTTTTTATACTTTTGCCCCTTGGGGCCCACTGGGTCTCTTGCTCCTCCACTGTACTTTATTTTGAGATCTTTTGCCCCTTTGCTGGGTCCCCTGGACGAGCAGCTGGGGTGGACCTTTTGCCCAAGGGCCACATCCAAGTTTAGGGAAGAAAGTCTTGACACCCTAGGGTGTTGAGCCAGTCACCAATTGCTATGTCCATCAGACAAACAGATCAGCCTCGCCTTCCTAAACCCCATGTGGGTACCCCTTCTCGGAGCTACTATTCCAACCTTCGGTTACCCAATACAATTTTCTCCTTCCATTATGGATTTAAGATTATTTTGGACCAATCAGGGGCCTCATTTATCCAGCGTGCGTAGAAATTGTTCTTACGTGGAGGTTTAGAATATTCCCACAAACAGTTCAAGGTGCGATTTATCAAACATTCGTACGAGCGGCATACGTACACTTCTAGGAGATTTTCCTTGATAAATCTCACTGGGGTTCTCCGTACGTCGCTAACTCAGTTAGCCTGTTTTTCGTGCAGGCCCGCCTGCGGGCCCGAAACACTGCTCCCTCCTCCCCCAGTTACTACGCACTAAATGTTAATAAATAAATAAAAATTACTCCTACACATGTTATACATCATTGGAAAGCTACGATTCTTGTGCTTGTAGATATGTAAACCATTTCAAGATTGAGTCACAACAACAAGTGTAGTCAACGTATTTGTCCAGTCACCACTTTGTAAACAACACCAAAGCCAAACGTCTCTACTTACCCTCAAAGGTTCAGTGTCGTCCAGGTCCAAATACAATGTTTTACATTCATGAATAGCCATTAACCTTTGTTTCATTATGCAAGTTAGCCGACGGAAGAAACAACTTGTTCACATAAAAGTGTTCTTTTCTCCGGTTAGCAACGGAGTATTTACAATATGAAGGCATCAAAATGTCAGTTGAACCCTCCCCCCCCCCCCCCCCTCCCCCCACACTCGTTTTTGTGTTTCAGTAATACTAATTAGGGATTTAGCTATTGTATATGACAGTTCTAAGTACCACCTTTCATTAGAGATAACAATTATGAAAAATAATACCTTTTTATCCTAAGTATTTGATCTTGGTTACAAAGGGTCATTTTGGAGTCTCCAAAAGGCCCTTTTAGAAAACGCCTGGATGTACTCTTATAAAAACGTGTCAAATATGAATATATTGTGGTATTATGTTTGACTTTTGATTTGAGTTGGGCAAGGCTTCAACCTGTGGTCCAATTTAGTCTTCCAGCTAATACCTATCACCTCTAGGCCTCTTCAGGCCTCTGTTTTCAAAACAAATTCTAGGCGGAAATAGAAACTTTCACTTTCCTTGTGTTCAAGCTGCTATTACTCAACACTAGTATGACTGACAGGGGTTCTGGGAAATAACTTCAGAGTGTCAGCTTTCAAAAGAGACCATTTACATGCATGTACTCCAAATGGTTCAAGAACAGCTTTCAATTTACTTTGGGTATGCTGTTTAGGCGTTTTCAGGCAAATTTAACAGGATTTATTAAGGGGTTAGCTGGATTTGATTGTTGACGATTTGTCATTATCTTGGATTGTTCGGTTCTTCGAAGCTCATTCTGGACTTGCTGTCATAGCAACAAGTCCTTTAGCTTAAAACTGCTCGGGAGCAGGTTTATTTTATGTAAACAAGATTTGATTGCGACTATATAAGCAGAGGTGATACAGGAAGCCTGTCACAGACATGTCTTGTCCGATTGTACGACAACAATCTGTTGCGGAAGGTGCAAGAATAATTAGCAGAATTTAAGCATCCTGTTAAATGTGCCTAAAAACGCCTAAACAGCATACCCAAAGTAAATTGGAAGCTGTTCTTGAACCATTTGGAGTACATGCATGTAAATGATCTCTTTTGAAAGCTGACACTCTGAAGTTATGTCTCCTGTTGTCAGGACCCCTGTCAGTCCTACTAGTGTTGAGTAATAGAAGCTTGAACACAAGGAAAGTGAACATTTATATTTCCGCCTAGATTTTGTTTTGAAAACAGAGGCCTGAAGAGGCCTAGAGGTGGTAGGTATTAGCTGGAAGACTAAATTGGACCACAGGTTGAAGCCTTACCCAATTCAAATCAAAAGTCAAACATAATACCACAATATATTCATATTTGACACATGTTTTTATAAGAGTACATCCAGGAATTTTCTAAAAGGGTCTTTTGGAGACTCCAAAATGACCCTTTGTAACCAAGGTCAAGGTCAAATAAAAAGGTATTATTTTTCATAATTGTTATCTCTAATGAAAGGTGGTACTTAGAACTATCATATATAATAGCTAAATCCCTAATTAGTATTACTGAAACACAAAAACTGAAGCATGAACACATTGGAGTGCTTTATCTGATTCCAAGGATTGACGCACAAAGAACACTGATTCTGTCAACCATATTGCGCAATCGACTTTTATTTTGAAGGCTCCACAGACGCATACAAATGAGGTATTGGCATTTTCAGCTAGCTGTCAGCTACAAGGCTAACGAGCTAATTTCAGAGCCAGTCGAAGCCAGTTCGAGAAATTTGTTTAGAACGAGTGTGGGGGGGGCGGGGGCGGGGGGGGGGGGGGGCAGGACGCACAGACCTAGTTGGCTTTAGAGGGCTGTCAACGGGGCATGGAAGCTCCTATTGGGTCAAACAAGGTGTCAATCAAAAGGGGAGGGTTCAACGGACATTTTGATGCCTTCATATTGTAAATACTCCGTTGCTAACCGGAGAAAAGAACACTTTTATGTGAACAAGTTGTTTCTTCCGTCGGCTAACTTGCATAATGAAACAAAGGATAATGGATATTCATGAACGTAAAACATTGTATTTGGACGAATTACTTTACATGGTTAGATACTTTGAACCCTTGGGACTTACGCAGATCAAGTTTTGATGTCATGATTTGCACACCTGGACCTATTTGAACCACTTAGGGTGAGTACAACTTTTTTCTTTGGCATTGTTGAAGGAATGTTCACCGGAAAAAGACGTTGACTTTGCTTGCTATTGCGACTTGATCTTGAATTGGTTTATTTCAATGGAAGCACAAGAATCGTAGCTTTCCAACGATGTATAACATGTGTAGCGTCTAAAAAATATATTTGTTAGAATTTAGTGCGTCGTAACTGAGGGAGGGGGAGGCAGCATTTTTGTCACGCGGGCGAAACAGGAGCATAAACAACCGAATCAATTGCTCATAGATCCAAGCACAGCACGATATGCTAATAGCCTATACTTTTTGAGAGATATAGCCTATCGTTTTTTTTGTGAGGGTGTCATTTACATCAGAAATTTGTTGAAACCACATTATGACATTAAAGATGATAAACAAAGTATGAAAATAAAAAAAACATAGGCCTAGCTTACTGTAATAAGCGATAAAACATCTAACGTGGTCACTACTATACATTTAATTTGGTCTGCTACTTTTTGCCAGCCCTCTTTCTTGAATTTTGCAGACTGAGGTGTTCCCTTGCGTTCTGATTAAATCTTCAAATTCGGAGTAACCTTCGAGTAAGCTGTTGCTCTGTTGCGGAAAAAACGGGGCGCTCTTTTTGGCCATGGTGAGCAGCCATAGACTTATGTGAGCAGCCAATAGCAGCGTTGCTGATCAAGGTTTCTACTATCGATACATACCCCCTTTTAGACCAACATATAACTCAATCCAGCTATACTAATCATAAACAACAAGTGTGTTCAAAGAACCGAATTAGCCAGATCATGATAAGCAAGATGATGTCATCTTGGATGTGTCATTTGATCTCGGATGTAATAAGCGACGTACGGAGAACGGGCCCCTGTTCTTAGTCTATAAACTTGTGCACAAACACAAGTATTTGCATACGAAATGCCCCATATTATCTAAATTAGTTGAATCACCACCAATAAAAAGGGAGTTAACAAGTTAAACTAGAAATTGGTAATGAAAATGGAGCAAGAAAAGAAAAGAAAGAAAAATATATTTTCCCAAAAGGAAATGGAGGTCGGAGGTTGAGTGCAACCAAACATTTTATTCAGAACACTTAGCAATGCTTTGATGGTTTGATCACCCCAAAAAATTATATTGTTTGGAAAAAGGTAGCGATTGCTGTTAACGCAGCATCTTCAGAAATACAAAAAAAAACGAGTTTGATTTAAAATCAAGTGCGAAAAAAGCTGTAGCTGTAAACAGGCGTGTATGGGAAATTGATGTAGGCTACTGAGGCCCCAGGCCTCATTTATGCTGTATCTAGTGGAATTTTAGTCCCCGAGTCCTGCTTCTTGTGCCATCTGATGCCTGCCGCCCGCAGTCTGCCACCCTCTACCGCTGAAAGGTTTGTCACCCCGGAAGTTGGGGTCTCCCCAGCACGATTTTCACAACCTTTTTTGGTTGACATTGAGATGACAGCATGATCAATAGTGGATGAATTGGGAGTACATCTACTCTGTAGTGCCACCATGAGGCCACGTTGGCCCAGGGGCTCTGGAAAGTTTTTTGGAGGAAAACAAAAAAGAAAAGTAACAAAGAAGTCAGCTTTCATCATGGAAGAATTTTTATCACTTGTCCTGCCGGGGACAGAATTCGAAAGCAACAACAAAGGGTGCAGATGTGAGTCAGCCTAGGTTTGGCTCTAGCCTCCTTTGCAATACAAGATAGATTTCGGCACACATCCACCTGTCTGAAAGTAATTGTTAAATTTTGTCTTGTGTGTAAAATCATAAAACTCATGTGTCATCCAGTGTCATGAGCAGGGCATAGCAGAGTGCTGTTGTGATTAGCATTCCACAGGGGGATCTAGGTCACTGCTTTATTGGGAGGTCATGCCATCCTCACACCCTCCTCCAATAGTGTTGTAAGAGTCAACTCTAGTCTTCACCCAGATACATATTTCATCACATTCTTGTTTTATTAGTCTTTTTCACAACAGATTAAGATACAGTAATCACTTTTGGAGAAAAAAACACAAACATCCAGTGTATATCCGAGTGCTTTACAGTGAAAGACTTCTTTAGCACCACCATTGGAGACTGTACAACCACACTGATCTGCTCCACAAACACATGGGCCAGGGGGCCCATCTCTTTACACACCACCTCTCCTTGTACCTTTCTCTCTGCAACCCCTAATCAGCAAGCAAGATGTAGAGGTTTATGCTATCTGACTTTTTTGTTGGTACTTACTCAATTTGTTGTTCGAATAGGAGAGGAGACAAGAAAAGGAGACAAAGAAAGGTGGAGTATTGGAACACAGCCCAGGTCAACCTGGATTGACATGCTAAGATGCAGTACCACTCCACACCACCAAGGGGAGCAACAGGGAATAGTTGGGGCTGAGTTTGCCTTCAAACCCGCTCTGAATACAGATGAGATTATGTACAAGAGGGAAAGGGACTTTTTGCTTTTTCCACCATGGGATTCATAAACATGACAAAAATATATGATACAATTTCTTTCAAAATAAAGATTAAATAAATATAGGTGAAATCTATCTTTAAAATTATCTGAAATGCATATGTCAATTCGAACATAGTCAACAAGTTTTGCATGTAAGTCACAATCCTCAAAAGGGACAAAATATAAAACAAAAATAAGATCAACAGAAAGCATGAGTTGACATGATTTGTCTCTACGTAAAACAAAGTTTGTGATGAAAATTGCAGGCCTATACAGTTCTGTAACTGTTGTCAGAGAGGCTGGCTGGTAGGATGGAGAGAACCAAGCATGGAGGGACGTCATAAACACAGCTCAGTGTCTGACTGGACAACAGGGAGGGAAAGGGCAGGGATTGGCCACACATCAAAAACAGTCCACAATAAACAACACAGTCCTCGTCTGGGAAAACACATATCCACCATTCCAAGTCAGCTGATGAGCAGAAAATCCTGAATTAATCTAAATACACTTGTTTTTTATGGTGCTTTTTTCTCTTAGTTTAAGTCAAGGATAACATTGAAGAACACACACTCACGCACATACACTGTTTTTGATTTCTGTATCTATGAGTTCACAATCACAATTTGTGCTACAACATTAGACGGAAAGGGCAGAGTTTAAGAAGGGAGGAGCCGAGTAGTGCTGATGGCTGATTGGCTGGGATATGACGAGGGAGGTGGGGTAACGAGGGCGCACATCCACATCCACAACGACAACCGCTGGAAGAGGGGCGAGAGAGAGAACATAACTTGTTAAATTGTCAACAATCTTGGTTGATCTTTAAAAGGTCCCATGGCATGCTGTTTTTGTATGCTTTTATATATAGGCCTTAGTGGTCCCCTAATACTGTATCTGAAGTCTTTTCCCGAAATTCAGCCTTGGTGCAGAATTACAGCCACTACGAGCATTCCCAAAATGAGCTTTACTTGACACTGACGTGCCATTTCTGTGTCTGTAGCTTTAACCCTTGTGTTCCCGAAGGTTCACAACGACCCATCGTTGTATTGCGACAACTTTACCCAATACAAAAACAAATAAAAAGCATTTTCTTTTAACCTTAGCGCAGTGGGGGGTCTGAGACAGCCTAACGGTTGAAAGAAAATGCTTCACTTTATTTTTGTATTGGGTAAAGTTGTCGCAACACGACGGTGGGTCACAATGACTGAAGGGTCCCAATGACCCTAAGATAACAAGGGTTAAATGCTATGAGGAGGAGAGAGGCGGGCCTAACTGCCAAGCTTTGGTCGTTTGCAAGCCATGATGTCTCGAGGAAAAACCAATATCACGCTCACACAGTCGTAGCTCATTTTCTCATTGGTGGGCCAAATTCTGTGCAGGCAAAGCAGAGAAGACAGCAGATTTTTTCACGATTTCAAAGCCTAATTTAACATACTTGTCGGTGTTATTTTTTCATTCGAATTTGGATGGGTAGTTAATAACACATTATTCTGTGGTGTGGCAAACTTAAAACTCGTTTCCAGGTCCACTTTACAGGATCTTTAAATAACCTCAAAGTGAACATTTCAAGCCATGGGACCTTTAAAACTCATATTAAAAAAGGTTTGTAACTATCTGAAAGTTTCTGAAAAGTTCCAGTTTCAGCCTGCAGGGTTGTGTGAGAAGAATTGTACCAGGGCGGGTTTGGGCTGGAGGAAGAGGTGTACCTGGGAGTGTTAAGGCTGGGGGAGGAGGTGTATCTGGGAGTGTTAAGGCTGGGGGAGGAGGTGTACCTTGGGGAGGTCTACATGAAGTCTTTGATGTTGAGATCATCCAGGGCGTTCTTCGGGGGCGGAGGCCTGCGGGGGCTCTGAGCCATGCCTGGAGACATCTAGGGATGAGATAGGGGACAGTTACAGGTACAGGTCTGTATGTTGGCATGAGCGTGTATGCTGCAGCTCTGAGTAGCCTAACCACTAATGAGAAATCTGAATCTGTAGTTCCTCCTCAGGGCAGCATAACAGGACAGTATGATAGGGCTCGGAGGGCAGCATGACAGGACAGTATGATAGGGCTCGGAGGGCAGCATAACAGGACAGTATGATAGGGCTCGGAGGGCAGCATAACAGGACAGTATGATAGGGCTCGGAGGGCAGCATGACAGGACAGTATGATAGGGCTCGGAGGGCAGCATAACAGGACAGTATGATAGGGGGCTCGGAGGGCAGCATGACAGGACAGTATGATAGGGCTCGGAGGGCAGCATAACAGGACAGTATGATAGGGCAGCATAACAGGACAGTATGATAGGGGGCTCGGAGGGCAGCATGACAGGACAGTATGATAGGGCTCGGAGGGCAGCATGACAGGACAGTATGATAGGGCTCGGAGGGCAGCATGACAGGACAGTATGATAGGGCTCGGAGGGCAGCATGACAGGACAGTATGATAGGGCTCGGAGGGCAGCATGACAGGACAGTATGATAGGGCTCGGAGGGCAGCATGACAGGACAGTATGATAGGGCTCGGAGGGCAGCATGACAGGACAGTATGATAGGGCTCGGAGGGCAGCATGACAGGACAGTATGATAGGGCTCGGAGGGCAGCATGACAGGACAGTATGATAGGGCTCGGAGGGCAGCATGACAGGACAGTATGATAGGGCTCGGAGGGCAGCATGACAGGACAGTATGATAGGGCTCGGAGGGCAGCATAACAGGACAGTATGATAGGGCTCGGAGGGCAGCATAACAGGACAGTATGATAGGGCTCGGAGGGCAGCATAACAGGACAGTATGATAGGGCTCGGAGGGCAGCATAACAGGACAGTATGATAGGGCTCGGAGGGCAGCATAACAGGACAGTATGATAGGGCTCGGAGGGCAGCATAACAGGACAGTATGATAGGGCTCGGAGGGCAGCATAACAGGACAGTATGATAGGGCTCGGAGGGCAGCATAACAGGACAGTATGATAGGGCTCGGAGGGCAGCATAACAGGACAGTATGATAGGGCTCGGAGGGCAGCATAACAGGACAGTATGATAGGGCTCGGAGGGCAGCATAACAGGACAGTATGATAGGGCTCGGAGGGCAGCATAACAGGACAGTATGATAGGGCTCGGAGGGCAGCATAACAGGACAGTATGATAGGGCTCGGAGGGCAGCATAACAGGACAGTATGATAGGGCTCGGAGGGCAGCATGACTGATGATGTGTGTGTTAGTGTGTATGGGATGTGTCTGTGAGTGTGTGTGTCCATACCGGGGCTCCGGAGGCCCCGGCTGAAGGGAAGCCTGGCCTGACGATCGGCATCATGGGCGCTCCAGCCCCGGGGGCCCCAGACTGGGAGAGCCAGAGAGAGAGGGAGGAGAGACAGAAGAGAGAGAGGAAAGAGAGAGAGGGAGATGAGAGCGAGACAGGTGGTGGAAGGAAATGAGAGTAGTGAGATACCACAGTGGACCTGTTGAGAGCTGGTGGACAGCCTACAGGGGTTATTGGCCATCTTAGGTGCTCCTAAAGGTCAAAGGTCATGAGGTTGACCGAGGTCAGAGACCTAAACGTTGTACGGTCAAGAGACTGGGGGGGGGGGGGTGGGTCTTACCATGCAGAGTCCAGGGTTAGGGAAAGAGCCCATATAAGGAGGCATTCCCATGGGGACGTTCTAGGGGTGTGGAGGGGGGGGGGACAGGAGGGAGGACATTACTACATAGGACATCACTGCAACAAAGCACACACGTCAACAACATTTAACACGACTCAACAAGATTTACAGACACAAACAAAACTGTGAGACATTGTGGAGACAAACAACTATACATTTAAATGCACTGAGACGTAGTTCAGCACACAGCAGCAGCGCTAACCCAACACCAGAACTATCATCTCATGCACCTGTGTAGGGTTAGGGTAAGGGTTGCGGAGCCGAGAGGAAGCAGCCAAATTAGCAGGCAGGACAATTTAGTTATAACCGTCTGGCGGCAATAGTAATTCATTGCTACGATGTGCAATACAAGTCAAAAAGCGACCAGCTATAATGCATTCCTTGAATGTAAAACCTAAAAGGAGAATAGATACTATGTTTGCCTGTTCAGTGTTGTTCTAGTCCTTAATTCTGATTTGTGTCTGTGCTGGTTTAAAAAGCACTGCCATCGCAGTTAAACACCCTGACCAGAGAAAGCTGAAGCCGCTTCTCTCATTCTGAACCACATGTTCTAACCCTAACCTCTAACCCTAACTACAGGTTCAAATTCCTGCATGTGTTCTTCCTTAAACTAGGGGAGGATTTCTAATAGCTACAAGTAATATTGACAGCTCTAGCTTACACTAGGGTTAACCCTAACCCTAACCTTATTTATGTCTACTAATATAGCTGTGAAGGAATTATGGTGGACTTGGGGTGGGGGTTAAAGTTGGACAACTGTCTCTGGGTGATGCTTCCTCTATCAACCTTCCTGGCCCTGTGATTGGACCACCCTGGAGAGGCAGATGAGGCCATGCCTTTGCCATGCTGCTCCATGCTGACAGACACATACAACATTTACCATGGGCGCACCCCAGCTGGGTGGAGCTACCTGAGGGGGGGCTGCAGGGCCCATTCCCAGATCTATGGAGGGAGAGGAAGAGAAAGATGGAGAAAAGAATGGAGAGAGAAAGGGAGAGAAGGATGGAGAGGAAGGGGAGGGGGGGAGAGGGAGATAGAGAAGGAGGAAGAGAGACAAATGGAGAGAGAAACAGATTGAAAGTATACCAGAATACCTCATACATTCTGTCACAATATCACCCTATTAAGCGCTATGTGAATATAAAGTAATTTAAATGCTGTGTTCATCCACTAGTCCTGTGTGGGGTAGACTGTATGCTGGAGTGTTCTACTATGGGGTGTTTAGTGCTTACTGCCAGCCAGGTTAGCCACTAGTCCTGTGTAGACTGTATGCTGGAGTGTTCTACTTACTGCCAGCCAGGTTAGCCACTAGTCCTGTGTAGACTGTATGCTGGAGTGTTCTACTTACTGCCAGCCAGGTTAGCCACTAGTCCTGTGTAGACTGTATGCTGGAGTGTTCTACTTACTGCCAGCCAGGTTAGCCACTAGTCCTGTGTAGACTGTATGCTGGAGTGTTCTACTTACTGCCAGCCAGGTTAGCCACTAGTCCTGTGTAGACTGTATGCTGGAGTGTTCTACTTACTGCCAGCCAGGTTAGCCACTAGTCCTGTGTAGACTGTATGCTGGAGTGTTCTACTTACTGCCAGCCAGGTTAGCCACTAGTCCTGTGTAGACTGTATGCTGGAGTGTTCTACTTACTGCCAGCCAGGTTAGCCACTAGTCCTGTGTAGACTGTATGCTGGAGTGTTCTACTTACTGCCAGCCAGGTTAGCCACTAGTCCTGTGTAGACTGTATGCTGGAGTGTTCTACTTACTGCCAGCCAGGTTAGCCACTAGTCCTGTGTAGACTGTATGCTGGAGTGTTCTACTTACTGCCAGCCAGGTTAGCCACTAGTCCTGTGTAGACTGTATGCTGGAGTGTTCTACTTACTGCCAGCCAGGTTAGCCACTAGTCCTGTGTAGACTGTATGCTGGAGTGTTCTACTTACTGCCAGCCAGGTTAGCCACTAGTCCTGTGTAGACTGTATGCTGGAGTGTTCTACTTACTGCCAGCCAGGTTAGCCACTAGTCCTGTGTAGACTGTATGCTGGAGTGTTCTACTTACTGCCAGCCAGGTTAGCCACTAGTCCTGTGTAGACTGTATGCTGGAGTGTTCTACTTACTGCCAGCCAGGTTAGCCACTAGTCCTGTGTAGACTGTATGCTGGAGTGTTCTACTTACTGCCAGCCAGGTTAGCCACTAGTCCTGTGTAGACTGTATGCTGGAGTGTTCTACTTACTGCCAGCCAGGTTAGCCACTAGTCCTGTGTAGACTGTATGCTGGAGTGTTCTACTTACTGCCAGCCAGGTTAGCCACTAGTCCTGTGTAGACTGTATGCTGGAGTGTTCTACTTACTGCCAGCCAGGTTAGCCATGGTGGAGTCCAGGTCTCCCATGGGCTTGCTGGGAGAAGAGGCTCCTATGGTGGAGGAGCCCTGTGGCGTCACAGCAGGCTTCATCACATCACCTAGCCCATCAAAAACTGCAGACAGGAGGGGAGGGGGGATGGACAGGAGGGGAGAAGAGCGGGATGGAGGGAGAGGGTGACAGGAGGGAGAGAGAGATGGGGTGATGGGGAGAGAAAGGGGGGGTGATAGTGAGAGGTGGATGGAAAATAAGAGGGGCAGTTTAGAATCAAGCAGCTCCAATTCTCTACTACAGGGGGCATTACCATGACAACCAAATCAGAGGGTTTCCATGACAACAGTGATCAGAGAGGAGCAATGGAACGTTGTCAAGAGGCAGGCTCTGTAACCCCTTCCTGAACACTAAAGTGTTACTAACCAGCCTCAACACACACATCCACAAGCATGTGTACACAAATGTATCCACACTTTGTCACACACACACACACACACACACACACACACACACACACACACACATATACACTCACTGTCATGCACACATACACATGGATACAGACTGTCACACACATGCACAAACACATGTACCAGTGATCCCCATGATTCCACATACTACAGTCCATTTTACAGTAATATAACCTTAAGCTGTAACACAGTATTGTATCATATATTTACATCATTATTGAATCGCCATGGTTATGCTGTTTTTCTTTTGGATATCAATGAGACACTAAATCTATTAAGCACAATAAGGATTATAACACATTTTCTTCTCATAAAAATTACACAGGGCAGGTAAGCGAAGCACGTATCCATCTACAAACTACAGTAACCTGATTAGGGCTAGTCAGGGTCAGACACGTGCAGGAATAGCAGTGCTACAGATGCTGGAGGTTGTCTGAGACATCTGGGACCAGTTGAGCTCTACTACTACGGCGATTCACTCTGGGAGGAAACAACACTGCACACACAAAGGGGCCAAAACACTCACCCAGTCAGAAGCAGGAAGCAAGCAATGAGCCCCAAAGCCAGATGGAGAGGTGGAGAATGGAGGGAAAAGAGGGAAAGAAAGAGAGAAGAGAACATGATGGAAATGTGAACAGAAAGGGAAGAAGCATAGAAACAGGCAGGGATGGGTTAGGGATGTCCGTAGGCCACAGAAACGGGGTGTGGATGAAGCCGGGAGAAAGAGGGAGAAAGAAAGGAGGGAGAGATAAAGGAGGAGGAGGGAGAGAAAGAGGGAGTGAGAAATAGAGAAAAAGGGAGGGAGACAAAGAGGGAGGGAGAGATTGGAAGGGGAAGAGAGTTAAGCCGTCAGCAGTAGTTTTTGCAGACTGTCAGTTCTGAAACATGGGGTGAGACACCTAGAGGCCTGTTCCATAAAGCGAGTTTACCGAATAAGCAAGGCTTATGTCAGTTAGTCGGGCTCATTTCCAGTTGATTCGGTTCCATAAAGCCAGTTTCATGTAGTTCGAACTCAGTTACTATGGCAACTTATGCTGCAAAACTAACCTGGTCCGGCGCAGGCTGTCAGGCTTAGCGCGTTTTGTTAACCAGACGTTCCTGTAACACTGACCTGACGGGAAAACGATGATTCACCACAGACTTTCTGGCGTGATGCCATATTTAACTTTTTTTTACCTATCAGTGAAAAATTTACATTTATAAAAACATCTACTTCAATAAATAAAACATTTAGGCTAATGCATTAAACACTGATGAACAATGATTTCAGAATAATACAAACCTATGTTTTACTTATGGTAGTTTGAGAAACGTTTAGGCAGATGCTACATGAAATGTCTTGCATTTCCCCAACAGAATGATCATAGCTACATAAATCATGTACAATTGCAAAAACAAACCTACACTCACTGGCCACTTTATTAGGTACACCTCGCTAGTACCGAGTTGGACCCCCTTTTGCCTTCAGAACTGCCTTAATTCTCCATCTCATACTTTCAACAAGGTGTTGGAAACTTTCCTCAGAGATTTTGGTCCATATTGACATGATAGCATCACACAGTTACTGCAGATTTGTCGGCTGCACATCCATGATGCGAATCTCCCGTTGCACCACATCCCAAAGGTGCTATATGGGATTGATATTTGGTGACTTTGGAGGCTATTGGAGTACAGTGAAGTCATTGTCATGATCAAGTAACCCGTTAATGATTTGAGCTTTGTGACATGGTGCATTATTCTGCTGGAAGTAGCCATCAGAAGATGGGTACACTGTGGTCATAAAGGGATGGACATGGTCAGCAACAATACTCAGGTAGGCTGTTGCATTTAAACAATGCTCTGGTGCTCTCCCAGGTGATCTGTGTAATTGTAAGGTGTGGTGTGGGGAGGACCCAGGTGATCTGTGTAATTGTAAGGTGTGGTGTGGGGAGGACCCAGATGCGAAAGAGATAGGAGGAAGGATAACAACACGGAACTGTACTTCAGACAAAACAAGAACATGGTGGTGATACTTACATACAGCAAGACTGAGAAACAATGACTGACCAGGGCTGCGTTTCTCGAAAGCGTCGTAAGCCTACATTGATGGTAGAATCCATCGTACGACGAATCTTAGTTTTACGGGCCGTTCCCAAAGACACCGTAGCTAAAGTGTCTCTTGAAAATTTGTAGCTCTTGAAAGCGCATAGATTAGCCTACTCCTTACGAGCATGTTTGGGAAACGAATGTAAGAAATATCCTTGGTTTCGTTATTTTGCTCGATCGTTGCTATGATCCATCGTTATCGGGAAACGCAGCCCAGGACTGGACACAAAACATGGACTTAAGTACAGAACAAGGCACAACCAATAACACTAATAAGAACCGAAACCACTGAATGAGACACAGAAATAGGGAACACTAGGGACTCAATGAACACTAGGGCAGGGAACACTAGGGACTCAATAAACACTAGGGCAGGGGACACTAGGGCAGGGGACACTAGGGACTCAATGAACACTAGGGCAGGGGACACTAGGGACTCAATGAACACTAGGGCAGGGGACAGTAGGGACTCAATGAACACTAGGGCAGGGAACACTAGGGACTCAATGAACACTAGGGCAGGGAACACTAGGGACTCAATGAACACTAGGGCAGGGGACAGTAGGGACTCAATGAACACTAGGGCAGGGGACAGTAGGGACTCAATGAACACTAGGGCAGGGAACACTAGGGACTCAATGAACACTAGGGCAGGGGACACTAGGGACTCAATGAACACTAGGGCAGGGGACACTAGGGACTCAATGAACACTAGGGCAGGGGACACTAGGGACTACATATATTCCAGATATTCCTGTAGCTCCATGCTGTGTGATTGAAATTACGACCTGAGCACCAGAGAGTCAGTTTAGCAGACCTGGGCATTGTATGGCCCGCGGGCCATAACCGGCCACAGGCTGTCTCAATCCGGCCCACGTGAGGTAAATCAAAAATGTAAAATAAATAAATGTGTTGAGCGGTAGTAAATATGTAGTCCTGAAAGACTAGTGATCAGGCGATTTACATATATGTGCGCTTGCGCAACCTCACCGACAGGAGAGTTAGCTGTTGGTTAGCCCTCGAAAATGAAAAACTTTGCCACTGATTAACTTTTAACAAGACATGGACTTCTAAGTATCTGTTTACTGAGGTCAAAGTGAAAGCTGTGAAGAAAAAAAACTAACGCGGACATAATAAGAACTTGACTGATTCAGTGGGCGCAGGCTGATGGTTTGCTAGTTGAACTGCAGACCCTGATCATTACCTGTCAGCTGTCCTTCGCATATCCACCTCAGACATTCAGACAGATTTCGATGCACTTGTTCAAGCCCAGTGGATTTCTCTCACAGAACAAAATGAACTGAAAAAACGTATTGCTTTTTGTATAAAGTTGATCAATTCCACATCTTTAACATACTGCAAAACAACTTTTCAGTGTTTGTGAAGATTAACTGGTTACAAATAAAATGAAACACTGTTGTTGTTGTTTATACTGTTTATTACTTCTATAATCTTTCCTATTTGACCTACACCAAAATCTAAAATATTTATATAAATATTTACAGAATATCCTTATTCTTCTGATAACCAGTAGCAGCTAATCAAAATATATACTTTACTGCTTTTTACAATGGGAGAAAATGAATAGTGAGCAAATTGATGAGGCCCTCCAACACATTTCAGGTTTCTCATGTGGCCCCTTGTAAAAATGAATTGCGGACCCCTGAGTTACGAAGCTGGGCCATGGAGCTAACCCATGGAGCTAGGATTTTGATGCTAGGGAGAGTGTGGCAAGATGATTTAGCCAAGACCATAAGGCAAGAAGGCCAAATTACAGGTGTTGGCCATCTGAAGGGCATGGGACAGCAAGGTGGGACCCGCTATAAGACTTTGAGCCATGAAATGTTAGGTCTCAGTTCAGGGAAGCACTTTTAAACTGTAGCACTTTCTATTTTGAAATGTTTTATTTTGCTTAAAATGTTTTAGTTTGGTAGCTCAGTGAAGCACTTAAAAGATTTTTTTATATATACAGTATGATTGTGCTTCAAATAAAAAAAATATTTGCCTACACCTTATTCTTGTTTAAGATCATTTACATAATATATATGAATGTATATGGAGCGTGATAAAAAGGTGACCTTGAAATTGTGGCGACGCAAGGAAAAATTTTGGTGCACTTAAATTTTGTGCTGGTGCACCTAAATAAAAAAGTTAGGCGCACCAGTGCAACCAAGGCAACAAGTTAGTCTGGAGCCCTGTATTATGTGTTTGGTTTTTGAACTCCTGTCTGTCCCTACATTTAGAGCCTGCCTGCCATTTTTGTACCTGTTGTTGTGGAATTTATGAAACATTTCTCTTTTCACTTAGCTTCTACTGCTCTGTACATGCAAGACAGTCTGGAATATCTACAGCACCACAATATCTACAGGTACTACTGATATCTACAGTAGTACCAGAGATATCTACAGTACTACTGATATCTACAGTACTACAGATATCTACAGGTACTACTGATATCTACAGTACTAGATATCTACAGGTACTACTGATATCTACAGGACCAGAGATATCTACAGGTACTACTGATATCTACAGTACTACTGATATATACAGTACTACAGATATCTACAGGACCAGAGATATCTACAGTTCCAGAGATATCTACAGTACCAGGGATATCAGCAAGAACAGGTACAACATAGACCACAATGTGGGCGTGTCTATGTGTGGGTGTGTCATGCGGAGAGGTGTGTCTACATCTGGTAGGTGAGTCTTACCTGACATTAGCTCTGCTCCAGGAGCTGCTGGCTGGGGCTCACCTCCGGTGGACTCTACCAGATGAAACCAAACCAAACCATACAAGGCCAACGTGGGCCAAGCCAGGCCAAAAGAGGCCGTTCCAAGTGCAGCATGAGGGCAGAGAAGGGTTAAGAGTCAGCCTTCAGCTCCACACTGGGAAGCCCTATCCAGACAGAGTAGAGACACACACAGTAGATATCATTCACATGACTAACAGGAGCATTCCCCTGCTTGGTGAACTCACACATACATAAGAACACAGAAACACACACACAACTACATTCACACGTACACGTGTATAAAACTGTGGTCTCAAGTAGTGTTGTTACAAAAACAGGTACTCCAGTACCAAGACGGTAAAAAAATGTTATTAAAAAAACGGTAAGATACCAGAATTTCTGAAGTACTGGGTTGCAGTGTCGGACCATGACAAGCACAGTGTTGCCAAAAGAAATCTCACTAGATTTGTCGCTAGATTAGATTTTTTGTCATGAGGGAAGGCAAAAAGTTGCTCAATCTAGCGACAGTCGTTAAATTGTCAACACTGCAGGGGCTCCACTAAAAGTTGTTGACAAGAAAAGTGGAAGAGCCACAAATTGAAATACTTTAGGTGTGATGTCAGATGACAATGAGAACATCGTCAACCCAGAGAAACCAAATTGCAAACATCACCGTTCATGTCCTTTATGGTTTATAGCATACTGCAAATGTAATACCTAACACTGGGGCATACGAAAGGAGAGGGCACAACAGGGTGAACACATTTTTACAGAGGCTTTTAGATGACAGTTTTCCAAAATGTGTGTTTTGGAGTTTGGGATGTATATTTACTTTGTGCTTGTTTTGCGGCAACATTTAAAGAGCCCCATGAAGCGTGTTGAATCCACTCTTTCTACTTCTTATAAATTATGTTCAAGTCCAGATTTATATATTTCAGCTCTTTAAATTCCTCTGCTGAGTAAATTATGTTCAAGTCCAGATTTATATATTTCAGCTCTTTAAAGTCCTCTGCTGAGTTAGCTTCATGTCTACACTCAGTCCACACATGTTCTGCCTTTAGGCCTACACAGTCTCCACACATGTTCTGCCTTCAGGCCTACAGTCTCCACACGTTCTGCCTTCAGGCCTCCACAGCCTCCACACATGTTCTGCCTTCAGGCCTCCACAGTCTCCACACATGTTCTGCCTTCAGGCCTCCACACATGTTCTGCCTTCAGGCCTCCACAGTCTCCACACATGTTCTGCCTTCAGGCCTCCACAGTCTCCACACATGTTCTGCCTTCAGGCCTACACAGTCTCCACACATGTTCTGCCTTCAGGCCTACACAGTCTCCACTCTCTGCCTTCAGGCCTACACAGTCTCCACTCATGTTCTGCCTTCAGGCCTACATGCATTGTGATTGTATTGATGATAAGTAGGCTACAACCTTAGATATTGTAGGTGACTGTTACTGTCAACAAATTGTGAAATGTCAATGGTATTGGTACAGACTACTGAAATGTTGGTACCTGACAACACTAGTCTCAAGCACACCACACTAATCTTATCCCAAAATGATGCATCAATTTTAAAGCTTTTACCAATCACAGGTGACTCTGCAAGGGTTAAGTCAATTGGCCTACATAAAACTACAAGCCTCCATCCAAGTTCTGACACATATCTGGCCCTGATCCACAATACAAATGAAAAGTACAGAACTAGTGGATCCAAGCTGATGAAGGAACACTATAAATCACACTCAGTAATTTGTGTATAATCAGGTTAAATGTTAACACAATTGGAATCATGGTCCTATTGTGACATATGGCTGCATTTGAACCATCTTAATAATGAAAATACCAAAAACGACCCCATCTAATGAGAACCCTCCCACCCCCTCCTCGGGGAAGAGCGAGGGGTGGGGCAAGGGACCCCCAAACAGGTTCATGATGTTTGAAGAATCCGGTTTGGGTGGATGAGCGGATGACAGGAGGGGGGCGGATGAGAGGAGGGGGGTGGATGACAGGAGGGGGGTGGAGAAGCCATCTGCTGATTTGAAGGAGAGAAGAGGGTTAGAATACATATAAATGATATACCAACAGACACACTGTACATTACACACACAATATATACAGTATATACCATACCAACAGACACACTGCACTACACACTAGGGGCCCTTATCTTGCACCCAGCGCAATTGACTTTGTACACTGATGCAAGTGTCATTCCTATTTTGCACTCGACGCACAGCGGACTTTTCCCTCCACAGACGCACGTCGGTAAATTAGGGAATGACCTTGCGCTCCCGGGGGCGGTTCAGTGAAAAGAGGAGGCGTGTTCCGGCGCAAACGTTTCCTGGTGCTATTTTGCAGTTTCAGAAAAACAATTCCGCCACAGACCAGGAAAAACGTAGTCTACAGTCAATGGCGCGTTATTCAGATGCTATTTTAAGGGCGCATCCTTGGCCCGTGCGCACTGCTGGCGATTACATTGTTTTGCTTTATTGTATGGCTGTGTTACATTTCTTTCATGTCATCAATGATTAAAAAAGATTTTCATGAGAAATCTCTATGTATATGAACTTTATTTGTAACAATTGTGGCAATTTCCTCCCACGCCTGTTTAACCAAAGCTAATTTGGGTGGGTTTCTTCTCCCATCCCCATCAGAATCACAATTCGGTTTATTCGCCATGTAGCCTTTGTTACACAAACACAGAATTTACTGTGGCAAGAAGGTGCAAACAATAAACATACAGGTCTTAAATCAAGTAAAAAAGTACAATAGTTAAACTAATTCGAAGAACTAAACAATTTAAAAATATAACAATTAATTTGTTTAAATATATATAAAAATAAGAATACGAATTTGAATGAGCAGCATGAGTGGGCAACTTAGTGCAATGAGAAAACTGCTCTGCCTTTCCCATACAATGTCACTTCTCTATCTTTTACGGCCCTGACGAAAACGTCTGTCTCCTCGGCTGTGAACCGCTTTGGCATGCGCCTGGCAAATGGTTTATTGCACGTTACGCCCAAACCACACCTATGAGTAATGCAGCTACTTCAGACCAACCAGTGTTTCCTCTAGGATTTTTTTTAGCAGTGGGGGCAGGTCTGTCCGAACCCCCCACCCCAGCCGAAACAAAGTTCTAACCCTATATTTCGGAGCAGGTTAATGTAATAGACTAATAGCTAATGTAATATTGCACATGTTTTCGTCCTATTTCCCCTAGGCAATAAAGTTAGGCTACTTAAAGACACCTTACACTCATAAAGTATGTTCTAAATGGCATAAATGCTGCCAATTAATAATTGACTTAACAACTTATTGTAAATGGTCAGTAGCCTAGCCTATCGATTAAGGTAGGCCACTCGGAAGCACTGTCTGCTTCATTTGATCTTGATAGGCTAAGCATTCTGTAGCAAATAATAACAATAAACCCACAATTTATTAATTAAAACTACTTCAGCATAATAATGCACCTAAAATACAAACGTGAGCAAGGGCAGCAATCGCTATCGAATCAACAGACGTGCAATTTAGCTAGCAGGGGAAGAATACAAACAACGAAAATCACCAGTTAACTTAAATTTGCAAGAACTATAGACTAATACAATAACAGGCTTAAATGAACTGACAACATAAGTTATACGACTTACAGTTCTCAAGGACGCACACACGCAATCTCAACTGCGGTGTGAAGCGCGTGTCCGTGCTATTCGCCGACATGCACTCTAACAATCACTGCTGATAGACGGCCTAAAATTGTACAGCCCTATTTCTGATACCATGGCCGCAGAAATTTAGACATAGAGGAAACACTGTCAACCTATTTTTGATTTGCGCCAGGAGCAGAGTAATTTTTCCCGCCGGTATTTACATTTACATTTAGTCATTTAGCAGACGCTCTTATCCAGAGCGACTTACAGTAAGTACAGGGACATTCCCCCGAGGCAAGTAGGGTGAAGTGCCTTGCCCAAGGACACAACGTCAGTTGGCATGACCGGGAATCGAACTGGCAACCTTCGGATTACTAGTCCGACTCCAACAGGTATAATAGCAACAGCGCCGGAGTCCCGCCCACAAAGTTACTTGCGTTTCAGATCGTTAAAATAGGGCCCTAGGGGTGCAACAACTCAACAAGCTCAAACGGGTTTCGGTTTGGTTTGTTAAGCACATTAGGGGGAATAAAAAAACATCACCATTTCAGTGTTCTCTCTGTATTTTCTCTGCATGAATAACATTCTTACATCCAGAGATTTGATAACATATGAAATCAACAATAATTTTCTAAAGCAAATGTTACTCAGGTTATTTAAAGCAAACATAACACATTTTCAATCTCCGTTTTTCCTTCCATTTAGGAGTAGCGTCGCACATATGTGATCGTTCGAATGCGGGTCTCACAGCGTAACGTCGCATATATGCTATTTCAAACATTCCAATTTAATATTTTCCGATAGACAAACTATGTGACAAATTCTTTAGTATGGCTTCAAAATGTACTACTGAGAAGGCTAACAAGTAGCCTAACACTAGCACGGTAGTAGCATTGCTACGAGTATTATGCTAGGTCATTTAGCCCGGAAGATGACACAAGCTAGCTAGCTACCGTTTTGGGAAAATAACTTATGCTGTGGAGACAGTCAGAAATATTTAGAACTCACGCATCTAAAGGTTAATTGCAAAAATAACTTTCAAACGTTAACAATAAAATAACATTATATAACAGATCATATTTCTAAATACTTAGCTCTCTTAATACTCTCCAGGAAAGGGTACAGGAAAGGGGAAGGGAAAAGGGTGTTAGGTTGTGTTTTCTCGTAGATCCGAAAAACTGCGGCTTACATGTAAAAACTGAGCCGTGGTTTGTGTGTTGAACAATTTTTTCTTTTGCGGTTCGGTTTTGCACCCCTACTAAACACACTATATTCTGTATGTCAAAAACTGCATGCACTAAAGCATGTGCCATGAGAGGTATCTCACCAATAATCAATAATTATATTTTTGTGATATATCACACCACAGAGTTTACTGCTTTTATACAATGGTTACATCACCGGGATATGTATATCCTTTTCTTAAGAAGTAATTCACATTTCAGTGTGTTCTTGATTCTTATCGATGTCAATGATTTTTGTTTATCTTCACCAACAAAAAAGGTTATCAGTTTAGCTTGGTGGTCAACTAGTCTCATTAATTGTTATATGGTTGCTAGGCATTATCAAATGAAGATCATAATTTCTGGCGAGCAAGCAATGACATTAAGTTAACATGTATTTGTACTGTAAGTCGCTCTGGATAAGAGCGTCTGCTAAATGACTAAATGTAACTAAACTTGTAATGGAACGAATCCATAACATTTCAGATTTTGAGAACAACCCATTGTATAAAATGTAATCTAATGCATAAACATGAATAATACACTGAAAAACACAGACAAACACACTGGGCAATGAAAAACAGGCTTTAAACAGACAGCAGAAGATATGGACAGCGCAGTGAGAAGAGAATAAGAGAGGCAGAAGAGAGGGGGAATAAGAGAGGAAGGAGAGAGGGAATAAGAGAGGAGAGAGAGAGGGAATAAGAGAGGAGAGAGAGAGGGAATAAGAGAGGAAGGAGAGAGGGAATAAGAGAGGAGAGAGAGAGGGAATAAGAGAGGAGAGAGAGAGGGAATAAGAGAGGAGAGAGAGAGGGAATAAGAGGGAATAAGAGAGGGAGAGAGAGGGAATAAGAGTGAATAAGAGAGGAGGGAATAAGAGAGGAGGGAGAGAGGGGGAATAAGAGAGGAGGGAGAGAGGGGGAATTAGAGAAGAGAGAGAGAGGGAATAAGAGAGGAGGGAATAAGAGAGGAGAGAGAGAGGGGGAATAAGAGAGGAGAGAGAGAGGGAATAAGAGAGGAGAGAGAGAGGGGGAATAAGAGAGGAGAGAGAGAGGGGGAATAAGAGAGGAGAGAGAGAGAGGGAATAAGAGAGGAGAGAGAGAGGGAATAAGAGAGGAGAGAGAGAGGGAATAAGAGAGGAGAGAGAGAGGGAATAAGAGAGGAGAGAGAGAGGGAATAAGAGAGGAGAGAGAGAGGGAATAAGAGAGGAGAGAGAGAGGGGGAATAAGAGAGGAGAGAGAGAGAGGGGGAATAAGAGAGGAGAGAGAGAGAGGGGGAATAAGAGAGGAGGGAGAGAGGGGGAATAAGAGAGGAGAGAGGGAATAAGAGAAGAGGTAGAGAGGGGGAATAAGAGAAGAGGGAGAGAGGGGGAATAAGAGAGGAGAAAGAGAGGGAATAAGAGAGGAGGGAGAATAAGAGAGATAATAAGAGAGGAGGGGGAGAGGAGAGAGAATAAGAGAGGAGGGAGAGAGGGGGAATAAGAGAGAGAATAAGAGAGGAGGGGGAGAGGGGGAATAAGAGAGGAGGGAGAGAGGGAATAAGAGAGGAAGGGGAAAGAAGGGAGTTGGGTACCTGCTGCAAACAAATCAACACTGGGAGTGGGATCAACTTTGGAGAAACTTGGTTCTGGTATGGAATCAAATAAATCTACAAACGCACACACACACAAACACAGAAATACAAACACACACACTGAAATGCAGGTGCACCACTGTGGCATACAAAACAAATTTGAACACATTGTTGTCAAAAAAAAATCTAAGGAGAAAAGTTTCTGAACAAGGCTGGTAATCTATGGAGAGGGGATGAGGAGAGAACAGACTATTATAAGTCAAGGAGAGGAAAGGAGGGGAGTTAGGAATGGAGAGGAGAGGGGAGGAGAGGAGTTTTACCACTGAAGAGGTTTATCGATGGGGTGGGGGTGCGGATGCTAGGGGTGGAGTTAATGAGAGGTGGAGGTGGAACAGGAGGGCCGGCTGCTGAGGTGAAGCAGGGCTTAGGGTTAGGGTTCCTCTCCAGGGCTCCTCCAACATTGTTCTCCGTAGGCATCATAGCAAACAAGTCCATCCCGGACGGGGAGCCTGAGTTTGAGCTAGCATCACCAGTGGCAAAGGGGTCTATGGATGGGGTGGAGAGAAGGATGGGAGGAGGAGGGGGGTAATTTTATACAATGATCAGCATACATTGAGCCATGTTCTTCTTTAATGACACTGAAACAAAAAACTTTTGACAGTTTGGACAGAAAGACAACAACAGGTGAACCGAAGGAGCCTGGTCATGGGGATAAGCCAACAGGATACAGATCAAGAAAGAAAACAAAATAATTTATAGTAGCCCCTGGTAGCCCCGGTAGTCCCCAGTAGACCCTAACCCCAGTCAGAAGGAATTCCCAAAGGTCAAAGACCATTCCCATAGCAACACCAGCAGAATTAAATCACCATGACAACAGCAATTGCTCTACCCAGAAGCAATGGACACCAACTACCCTCACTTGACAGCTATGGGATCAGTGTCTGTGTTTGGTTCCACACTCTTTCACACACACACACACACACCAAGCTACTGTATGCAGAAACTGTAAATGTACGCACCCATCATGCTGACATTGTGCACAGGTACAACAAAAGGATCCCAAGCATGGTCACATATATACACCCACCATCCACACACACACCCACACACACACGCACCATCCACACACACACACCATCCACACGCACACCCAAAATCCACACGCACACCCACCATCCACACACACACACAACCTGTAACGCACCGGCTCCAGGGTCTGCTGCTGGGGTGGGTGTGGCTTCCGTAGCCCCGCCCTCGGCTGCAGCAGGGGCATCGCCAGGAGCAGCAGGGGTAGCAAATGCATCTGGGGTCCACACACACATACACACGCACACACACACACATACATGCACATGCACGCACACACACTCATGCACACAAAGAAATGACAGAGAGGGAGAGAGAAAAAAGAAGACATATAGGAAGTGTGTAGGAGTGGTATACAAAGAAGGAAGAGATAGAGGGATGAAGAGAGACAAATAAAAGGAGAAAATAGAGTTGGGAGAAAATGAAAGTCAGAAGATACAGTATAGCAAGTTTAACAGAAACATACCACCTTTATACGTTTGTGTTCATCTGTGTTGTATTTTTCAATCTTACTAAGATGGACACAGTCATTTAACCACAAGATGGTTAAAATGACTGTTTAAGAAGAACCAACATAATAAATGGAGTTTAGAAAAGCTTGCAATTAGAACAGTGGTTTGTCGCATGATTGATGCCAGAAGGATGAGTGGATGAGCACACACACAGGATGAGCGGATGAGTGAATGAGCACACACACAGGCAGGGTCTGTACAGGTGATGAAGCACTCTCCCTGTACAGGTGAGGTTCCTCTATGAAGGAGATTTGGACAAAGGAGCATGTGTTTTGTGTGGATGAGATAATGATGCTGTTTGATAGATTTACTTTTCACTAAGGTGGAGGAAAAGCTTGCCTGGCTATCAAACTGAAGCATGTGAAAATGAATGAGAAGTGTGTGTTTGTGTCAGTGGAAATGTGGGGATGTACAGGGGGTGTGTTTGTGTGCGTAAGTCAACCCATGTATTTGTTCCTTTGTGTATTGAGAGGGTACACACCTTTATAGTCACACATTAGCACTGCATATGCTAATTTTCTTTCTGAGTAGTGATTTTAAAACAACCTGAAATAATAAATAAACTCCTTCGGTATAGAGGATCCTCACTGTATAGTCCAGCCTTTAGGGTTACGCCAACACAGCACATTAGCAAGGTAGCTTATTTTGACCAGAAGATACAGCTTCTGATGAGCTGCTGACCTAGGTAAGACTGGTGTCCAACTTTTGGGGGTCATATTTTTTTCACTACACTGGCTCATCAAAACCCAGGTTTTTAATATAACTATACTTCACAATGGTTTCATTTTGTTGCTACAAGCTAGCGGACATTCTAACAATGTCAATACATTTACACTCATTTATGAGATAAAAGAAAAACTTTCATGAATTTGCAATCAAGTGTTAGACTTAAGGGTGTGGTGCGCTAAACGTTCATATGGAGTGTATATATTGTCATTCATGTGAAACTGCTGTTTTTGGGTGAGTGTGTGTGACTGTGTGAGTTTGTGAGTGTGTGTGGGGTGGGGCTGAGCTGTCCAGAGTGCTCCAGAGACCCTGGAAGCCGGGGTGACCCCTGACCCACCACTGACCTCCCAGCAGGTCCATACTGGCGGCGGCGCTAGTGGGAGGAGCCAGAGCTGTCTCCACGGCAGCAGGGGAGGGAGTTACCGCAGCGGGAGAGGGGGTGGAGTCTACAGCAAGGGTTGGGGCTGGAAGCAGGGACTCGGCCATCTCTGCCAGAGCACCAAAAACCCCAAACCACCAAGAATGTTCCCAACCCAACCAAATAAAGATCCCAAAACAATAATAATAATAAAAATTTAAAAAAACATTAAAACCAAATGGAAAAAAATGGAAGAAATAAAAATTTGTCACCAAAAGCATCACGATAGTGAAGAAACAAAACAACCAAAAAAACGAAATAGGAACCAAAGCGAACAGCCCCAATGTGAACCAACAGAAACAAGACGGAGGAGGGGGGGGAAACAGAGAGAGAGACACTACTGAGACCAGTGAGAGAGAGACCCCCACTAGGACACATACTGGTCTAACTGGAGCTTTACAGTGCTAAAAACAGGTGCATTATGGGATAGCTCACCTGACCCAAGGAGGTCTGAAGAGGCAGCGCCAAGGAGGAATGGCACAAAAAAATCTGCTTTTAATAACGGCAATGTGAGTTACAACAACCATTTAATTTGAGCTTCTTTGGCAGTTATATTCTTAGAATAAAAATACAAATGTCTTCACTCATTGTATACTGTATATGATATGCATTATAAAACAGATACATTGCTGGTAATGTTTAATATGTCATATATGAGATCTGTAGTATGTGTTGTGGTTGTTCCATATGGTAGAAGGAGACGTTACCTCCCCAGGATGTGGGGGCTGCTGACGCCCCGACACACGGTCCTGAAGAGGAGAGAGGATCCAGGTCCAACAGGGAACTACAGAGATGGAGGGAGGGGGAAAGGGAGAGGAAGATAGAGAGACAGGGAGGGGGAGATGGAGAGGGAGAGACAGGGAGGGGGAGATGAAGAGACAGGGAGGGGGACATGAAGAGACAGGGAGGGGGAGATGGAGAGACAGGTAGGGGGAGATGAAGAGACAGGGAGGGGGAGAGACAGGGAGGGGGACATGACGAGACAGGGAGGGGGAGATGGAGAGGGAGAGACAGGGAGGGGGAGATGAAGAGACAGGGAGGGGGAGATGAAGAGACAGGGAGAGGAAGATGGAGTGGGAGAGACAGGGAGGGGGAGATGGAGAGGGAGAGACAGGGAGGGGGAGATGAAGAGACAGGGAGGGGGAGAGGAAGATGGAGTGGGAGAGACAGGGAGGGGGAGATGGAGAGGGAGAGACAGGGAGGGGAAGAAGATGAGGAATAGATATCGAGAGATTTAAAAAAAAGATTACACAAATTACACAAAGATTGATACGTGTCCCAAACATGTTACATTCACAGCAAAAAACGTTTTCAGCAGTATGAGAGAGATAGCAGTGACACCAGTATGAGAGAGATAGCACAGTGACAGCAGTATGAGAGAGATAGCACAGTGACACCAGTATGAGAGATAGCACAGTGACAGCAGTATGAGAGAGATAGCACAGTGACAGCAGTATGAGAGAGATAGCACAGTGACAGCAGTATGAGAGAGATAGCACAGTGACACCAGTATGAGAGAGATAGCACAGTGACAGCAGTATGAGAGAGATAGCACAGTGACACCAGTATGAGAGAGATAGCACAGTGACACCAGTATGAGAGAGATAGCACAGTGACAGCAGTATGGGAGAGATAGCACAGTGACAGCAGTATGGGAGAGATAGCACAGTGACACCAGTATGAGATAGCATAGTGACATAGCAGAGGATTACACTGCATGCCCACTCCAGCAAAGCAAATAGCTGCAGTTTTCTAGAGCCATCAATGGTTCTTTGCTCTGGGGGCGTGTCAGACAAGTGAGTACAGAGCTGTAGTTTCTACACTTTTGTAGTTCGTATTGGAGTCATGACCAAGTGTGCAGACTTTGGTCAGTTAAGGGTTTAGGTTAATGTATTTATTAATTTATTGTAATGGTTGGTATTTATGATAGCTAGCTAGCACTTCAGATATTTCTCCAGTAACATTTGCTGGCAAGCTAATATACTGTTTTACTTGTTTTATTGATGATTTTAACTGTGTGTTGAACACTTGCTGGATTTTGATATGTTTTAATAGATAACCACACAAACCGTTAATTGACTACTCGGAAAGGACTGGATGGGCAGCCATACAGATGCTAAGTTTCTCCACCATCTTGAAACTGGGTGAAAGCTGGAAATGTTGGATAACCCTAAATGACTAACCCTAACCCTAGAAATTTTGGACACTCACTCCGTCTCAGTGGGCGGGGGCTCGAGAGTCGGGACAGCAGCTGACTTGGCGGGCGTGGAGGTGGGGGACACATTGTTGGTGGGAGATCCCTGGATCACAGGCAGGGAAACCCCAATTAGTGGCCCTGTTCCCATGGGAGAAATTAAACAGAAAATTGTTCCATGTACATGGTGCTGAAAAAGAAGGCTCACCTTTGTAGGAGACCTGAAACAGAGAAAGTAGTTTAGCATCTGAAGTTCCACACAGCTAGATATAATAACACCTTCAAACAGTAACAATATTGTATCACCTACCACTACCATATTAGGGTTAGCAGGGATTAGGGTTAGCCTAGATACCATGCGCTCGTGTTCTGGAACATCAAGTTTTGTGTGATGACATGACATAAAAATTACATGTGTTTTACATGTTGTCACATTCATATCACACATTTACATGTGTACCACATACATGTAATGCAGATGTGAGCATCATGTCAGTATTATTTATTCTAGTGAACAGGTCTGATCCAGCAAATAATTCTCACCCAGTAAATGACTGGAGGGTATATTTTCTCTAAAAGAAGAACAAACAATTGGATCTTTTGTTGATAAGAAAGATGTTTGCCGGTGTAATCTGTTAGCATTTTCTGTCGGTCAGCGCTACATCACACGTTTCATTGCTTTGATTGGTTGTGATCCAGTTGCGCCCAGATGCAATTTGGTCTGCTCCTGTTGATAGCACCAATGGGAAATCAAATATTAACTGAAAAGTTCCAGACTAATACGCATATGCGAATTGGTCTGGCGATGCCAGGCTACATGTTTGTATAAACATGAACCAGCGTTATGTGTCTGTATGTCTGTGGTCACATCTTCACAGCTTCAATCACACACAGCTCTTCACATGGTTGACATGTGACTTCCCATCCAGGGTCATGGAAACCTGCTACATCTACCACTGCACCTGAGGTAAACCATGCTACATCTACCACTGCACCTGAGGTAAACCATGCTACATCTACCACTGCACCTGAGGTAAACCATGCTACATCTACCACTGCACCTGAGGTAAACCATGCTACATCTACCACTGCACCTGAGGTAAACCATGCTACATCTACCACTGCACCTGAGGTAAACCATGCTACATCTACCACTGCACCTGAGGTAAACCATGTATGCTCACCCATCACTGGGATCCCAAATGACAACCACAAAGGAATAAAGAGGGAGGGTTAAAGAAAAACTTAGGAACAAAACAACTAATTGTGTATGTTTGGTAGTGCTGGGTCTGCCTGGGACAACAGCAGAGAGGGTGTCTCTACTACTAGTAGTTCTGGTTGTATCAGGGGGAGTGTGTGAATGTGTTTATTACTAGTAATGACTAGGGTGTAGCAGGCAAAAGGCTCTAATGCAGATATCAGATCAGCACACCATGATTGCAGCCTCACTAATGCAGATCTTAGATCAGCACACCAGGATCGCAGCCTCACTAATGCAGATCTCAGATCAGCACACCATGATCACAGCCTCACTAAAGACATTTCAGCATCTCTGATGTATGTCTCAGTTAACACAGCAATTCTTTATGAAAAAATATGTTATTAATTAGACAAAATGGAGTGTGAATTCTAAAATTGCCTGCTATAATCCATATCACTCTGGTCTGGCCTAATCTGGTGTAGTCTGGTTTGATTTGGTCTGATCTAATCTGGTCAATTCTAGTCTGACATGGTCTAATTTTGTCTGCTCTCTTCTAATCTGGACTGGTCTAATCTGTCTTGATGTGGTCTAATCTGGATGCATCCAATCTGGCCTGGTGTGGTCTAATCTGGATGTGTCTAATCTGGCGCGGTGTGGTCTAATCTGGATGTGCCTAATCTGGCCTGGTGTGGTCTAATCTGGATGTTCCTAATCTGGCCTGGTGTGGTCTAATCTGGATGTTCCTAATCTGGCCTGGTGTGGTTTTCTTACCCCTTCTTTCCTCCCTTCTGGTCCTCCAGGCTGTTCATATGCGTCTCCAGAGAGTCCAGGATGCTGCTGGGAGCCTGAGAGAGAGCAGCGCAGGGTTAGAGTCATAAGAGAGAGCAGCACAGGGTTAGTCATGAGAGAGCAGCACAGGGTTAGAGTCATGAGAGAGCAGCACAGGGTTAGAGTCATAAGAGAGAGCAGCACAGGGTTAGAGTCATGAGAGAGCAGCACAGGGTTAGAGTCATAAGAGAGAGCAGCACAGGGTTAGAGTCATGAGAGAGCAGCACAGGGTTAGAGTCATGAGAGAGCTGCACAGGTTTAGAGTCATGAGAGAGAGCAGCACAGGGTTAGAGTCATGAGAGAGAGCTGCACAGGGTTAGAGTCATGAGAGAGAGCTGCACAGGGTTAGAGTCATGAGAGAAAGCAGCACAGGGTTAGAGTCATGAGAGAGCAGCACAGGGTTAGAGTCATGAGAGAGCAGCACAGGGTTAGAGTCATGAGAGAGAGCTGCACAGGGTTAGAGTCATGAGAGAGCAGCACAGAGTTAGAGTCATGAGAGAGCAGCAAAGGGTTAAAGTCATGAGAGAGCAGCACAGGGTTAGTCATCAGACAGAGCAGCACAGGGTTAGTCATGAGAGAGCAGAACAGGGTTAGAGTCATGAGAGAGCAGCACAGGGTTAGAGTCATGAGAGAGAGCAGCACAGGGTTAGTCATGAGAGAGCAGCACAGGGTTAGAGTCATGAGAGAGAGCTGCACAGGTTTAGAGTCATGAGAGAGAGCTGCACAGGGTTAGAGTCATGAGAGAGAGCAGCACAGGGTTAGAGTCATGAGAGAGAGCAGCACAGGGTTAGAGTCATGACAGAGAGCAGCACAGGGTTAGAGTCAAGAGAGAGAGCAGCACAGGGTTAGAGTCTAGGGTCTAGGGTATGACACCCTAACCACTGCATGTTGACACAATTTCATAACACAGCACCACCGCAAACCACAGGCCAGCGAAGGGTTAAATGAATTAAAGATCCTGCTAAATTCAATAATTTCGAGGGGGCGGAGCTTCAGCTCCTTCAGGAGACATGCCCCCCCAGTCTCAAGCAGAGACTTCTGATTTTCTCACGATTTCAAAGCCTAATTTAACATACTTGTCTGTGGGGTTTTTTCATTCGAATTTGGATGGCTGCTTAACAAGACATTCTTCTGTGGTGTGATGAGCTTAAAACTCATTTTCAATTCCACTTTACAGGATCTTTAAGGATCACACACACAGTCACACAGCACAATATCAACCTGCTACAGCAAACTAGTAACATAATTGAGCATGCCAAAGACTCATCCTCCAAACAGGCACTCTGCCAGGCCACCACACATCTCTATGGTTACCGGGTCCTCAAGAGGCTTAAAGGGACAGTCCTCATCATCAGAGTCCGCTAGGTCCACCACCACACCAGGGTGGAGACACTGGCGGGTATGGAAGGTTAGGATGGATCAAACCTATCTGTGTGTGTTCGGGTTGTCTTTATCCATTCTCAACATATGACTTATTATCTAAAAACATGGTTAAAACAAGTCATTTTCCATCACAGAGGAAACAGACAGGTCACATGACCCTACAGCAGCATGTCCACTCACATAGTTGATGTCAGGAATGTCATTTTTCTCAACTCCAACAGTCTACAAGAGCAAAAATCAAAGGGGAGAATTAATACAACAAAAATACACATATCTTACAATTGTTTCAACTCAGGCCCAGCTTGATATTACACGTTACCTCAGCGAGCTTCAGGAATTCTCCGATCTTGGTCACTCTGGTCAGGAACCTCTTGTAGATCTCCAGAGCCTCCTTGCAGTCACTCTTCTTCATTTTGAAGTACTTCTCTGTAAAGGGTTTAGGTTAGGGTTTGGTTAAGGTGTTAGTCTGTAACTACTGCATAGCTACACACCACTATACCTATAATATGCAACTATACTCACACCACTCTAACTATAATCACAGTACTCTTTTATCTATAAATACTATCAATAACTATGATCTATAGCTATAATCACACCACACATCAAACTGGACCATCAAATCCATCCTCAGCTTGAACATGCTGTTTAGGACCTGGGCTGGTGTAGGCTTAAGCAGCTGTTTGTACCTTCTGTAGGCCTAAGCAGCTGTTTGTACCTTCTGTAGGCCTAAGCAGCTGTTTGTACCTTCTGTAGGCTTAAGCAGCTGTTTGTACCTGGTGTAGGCTTAAGCAGCTGTTTGTACCTTCTGTAGGCCTAAGCAGCTGTTTGTACCTGGTGTAGGCTTAAGCAGCTGTTTGTACCTGGTGTAGGCTTAAGCAGCTGTTTGTACCTGGTGTAGGCTTAAGCAGCTGTTTGTACCTGGTGTAGGCTTAAGCAGCTGTTTGTACCTGGTGTAGGCTTAAGCAGCTGTTTGTACCTGGTGTAGGCTTAAGCAGCTGTTTGTACCTGGTGTAGGCTTAAGCAGCTGTTTGTACCTGGTGTAGGCCTAAGCAGCTGTTTGTACCTGGTGTAGGCTTAAGCAGCTGTTTGTACCTGGTGTAGGCTTAAGCAGCTGTTTGTACCTGGTGTAGGCTTAAGCAGCTGTTTGTACCTGGTGTAGGCCTAAGCAGCTGTTTGTACCTGGTGTAGGCTTAAGCAGCTATTTGTACCTGGTGTAGGCCTAAGCAGCTGTTTGTACCTGGTGTAGGCTTAAGCAGCTGTTTGTACCTTCTGTAGGCCTAAGCAGCTGTTTGTACCTGGTGTAGGCTTAAGCAGCTGTTTGTACCTGGTGTAGGCTTAAGCAGCTGTTTGTACCTGGTGTAGGCTTAAGCAGCTGTTTGTACCTGGTGTAGGCTTAAGCAGCTGTTTGTACCTTCTGTAGGCCTAAGCAGCTGTTTGTACCTTCTGTAGGCCTAAGCAGCTGTTTGTACCTGGTGTAGGCTTAAGCAGCTGTTTGTACCTTCTGTAGGCCTAAGCAGCTGTTTGTACCTGGTGTAGGCCTAAGCAGCTGTTTGTACCTGGTGTAGGCCTAAGCAGCTGTTTGTACCTGGTGTAGGCTTAAGCAGCTGTTTGTACCTTCTGTAGGCCTAAGCAGCTGTTTGTACCTTCTGTAGGCCTAAGCAGCTGTTTGTACCTGGTGTAGGCCTAAGCAGCTGTTTGTACCTTCTGTAGGCCTAAGCAGCTGTTTGTACCTTCTGTAGGCCTAAGCAGCTGTTTGTACCTGGTGTAGGCCTAAGCAGCTGTTTGTACCTTCTGTAGGCCTAAGCAGCTGTTTGTACCTGGTGTAGGCCTAAGCAGCTGTTTGTACCTTCTGTAGGCCTAAGCAGCTGTTTGTACCTTCTGTAGGCCTAAGCAGCTGTTTGTACCTGGTGTAGGCTTAAGCAGCTGTTTGTACCTTCTGTAGGCCTAAGCAGCTGTTTGTACCTTCTGTAGGCCTAAGCAGCTGTTTGTACCTGGTGTAGGCCTAAGCAGCTGTTTGTACCTTCTGTAGGCCTAAGCAGCTGTTTGTACCTTCTGTAGGCCTAAGCAGCTGTTTGTACCTTCTGTAGGCCTAAGCAGCTGTTTGTACCTGGTGTAGGCTTAAGCAGCTGTTTGTACCTTCTGTAGGCCTAAGCAGCTGTTTGTACCTTCTGTAGGCCTAAGCAGCTGTTTGTACCTGGTGTAGGCCTAAGCAGCTGTTTGTACCTTCTGTAGGCTTAAGCAGCTGTTTGTACCTGGTGTAGGCTTAAGCAGCTGTTTGTACCTGGTGTAGGCCTAAGCAGCTGTTTGTACCTGGTGTAGGCTTAAGCAGCTGTTTGTACCTGGTGTAGGCTTAAGCAGCTGTTTGTACCTTCTGTAGGCCTAAGCAGCTGTTTGTACCTTCTGTAGGCCTAAGCAGCTGTTTGTACCTGGTGTAGGCTTAAGCAGCTGTTTGTACCTTCTGTAGGCCTAAGCAGCTGTTTGTACCTTCTGTAGGCCTAAGCAGCTGTTTGTACCTTCTGTAGGCTTAAGCAGCTGTTTGTACCTGGTGTAGGCCTAAGCAGCTGTTTGTACCTGGTGTAGGCTTAAGCAGCTGTTTGTACCTGGTGTAGGCCTAAGCAGCTGTTTGTACCTGGTGTAGGCTTAAGCAGCTGTTTGTACCTTCTGTAGGCCTAAGCAGCTGTTTGTACCTGGTGTAGGCTTAAGCAGCTGTTTGTACCTGGTGTAGGCCTAAGCAGCTGTTTGTACCTGGTGTAGGCCTAAGCAGCTGTTTGTACCTGGTGTAGGCCTAAGCAGCTGTTTGTACCTGGTGTAGGCCTAAGCAGCTGTTTGTACCTGGTGTAGGCCTAAGCAGCTGTTTGTACCTGGTGTAGGCCTAAGCAGCTGTTTGTACCCGGTGCACTACGTTACTGCATGTGATACCAGCAAATTTGTCCTCTCTGCATGCTGTGTTTGAGATCTTGCTGTACTGTCTTGTAAGAGACTGCACCCACATAATTGTTGGGTTAGTTCACTGTGTTCACGGTTCAAAATTGTTCACTATGCTTGGTCAATAGTCCTTCCGTAACTATGACCACCAAAATACTGTTAGAACTGTGCACTTCTGCTCCTTGATGTTTTGCTGTACTTTCTGCATGCAGGATTTGAATGTGGCTTTGGATCTGCTCCCACTGTTGAGGAGGGTGCTGAAGGACCCTGAAGGGCGACAGTGGAAGGGTAGCTCACCCAGCAGGTTGATGACACCGTCATTGTAGGAGGCAAAGAGCTTCACCAGGTCCTTGAAGAGCAGCAGGAACGCTGCGTTGATGATGCCGTTGTTAAGCTCCTTGGGATGGACCTGAGGGCACAACAGAGAGAGAGAGCTAGGAGTGTTTCCCAGACATTGATTTATTATATATAATATAAATATATATATTTTATGGCGGCCCGCCACAATTAAAAATTGACCTCCACAAATGTATTTACTTGTTTTGCCATGTTGAACAGTAAAAAAAATATGTTTTTCATTAAAACACATTGATGAGCTCAGCCCCTTCTTGCCCCACCCGCGTTCTCTGTCTCTCTCTGTCTCTCTCTCTCTCTCTCTCTCTCTCTGTCTCTCTCTCTAATGGACTACACCCTCTCTCTCCGTGCACGCTCTGAATCAAAGCGCGGGACAAACAACCTTTTCCCTCAGAGAATGAGGATGAATGAGAATGCAAACATTTTTACTTGTTGCATTACTTGTGTACCCTATCTACACTCACATCAAACCGATACTAGGACATATGTAGCTGCCGCAACAATGTTTTTCTTTCATAGTTATAAAATAAATAGTATAAAATAGTATAAATAACACTATAAATAGTGTTATTTTGAGTTTGTAATGTCACTGAGTAATGATTGTAAGTTCTGTGTTGCGCTTCTAACGCCTATTGGTTAAAGAGTATTGCAATGCATATAGATCACGTGCTTCATTGGTAAGACGGCTCATGTGCTTCCGGATGCTGCAAAGAACGCAAAGGCACGGAGGAACACGCTCATCGAAAATAACAAGAAAATAGACTGAAAATAGACTAACAACTCCTAAATGTGTGGTCATGCGCACACGGTATGTTTGTGTTTTATTTTGTATGGATGTTTATGTGGATTAATTGTTTTGGTGACAGACGGATATGTTGTATGTTTTTGACTTCAGTTTTTCAGTGTTTGACGGTGTTTGCTGATAAAGAAAAGAATGTGCAAAGAAAATAAATGTTGATCAAACATCAGTTGGAGCATAGTAGGGCTGCAACTAACGATTATATTAATAATCGATTAATCTGTCGATTCTTTTTTCGATTAATCGATGAATCGGATTAAAAAAGAAGAAAAAAAAAGCATTAATTTCCAACCCTTTATTCAAAAATAAAACTGACAGTGCAAATTCACAGTGCAAAAAATCTTCAGAATGTGCACAAACAGGCACAAAATTTAGAAAAAGTTATTAATATTAGCGTGGATTTAATGCTATTTTCCAAGATGAGCAATTTATTTGAGTTTTGTTTAAAACTTTATTGAAAATTGAAAGGTTGTGGAAGTAGGCCAGACTTTATTAGAATAATCTGGTGTATATTTAAGATTTTTTGACACCATTTTGAAAAAAGTTAAGATTTGCGAGGATTAAAGATCCTGTAAAGTAAATTCCATGTTTTGCTTCTAAGTACATTATATACGTGTGAAATTAGTTCCTGAAAGCATGTGCAAAGCGCTAAAACTTTGTCACACTGAAATGTGGAGTTAAACCGAAGAACAGCTTCTCTTCCGTTTTCAGATCAGGTTTTAATGGGCGGAGCCAAAAAATGCCCTATCTACGTCATTTCGCCCTATCTACGTCAGATCACTGAATGGCTCCTCCTGCTGTACTGTTATTGTAGCCTACATCAGCTAGCTAGCTAGCTTCAGGATGTCTCCCACCACCCGCAACTGCATCTTTCCTGGATGCAAGAACTCCAGCTGCGCTGCAACGCCATTTAAGTTCCCTATTGATAACGAAAGGAATAATAGGTGAATAGATTTTGTGAAGAGCCACGCTCATGGAAAGCTTCGGATAAACTCCAACAGCCGCCTCTGCACTGACCATTTCACGGCAGACAGTTTTAACATGGACCAGAGACAGACGGGGTTCACCAACACACGGCTTCTCTTGCAGCGCGGAGCCATACCGAGCATCGCCCCTCCGGCCGTTCATCCTCCGGTCGCACCTGGATCATCCACCGCCGCCAGCAGTTCATCACTCAGTTCTGTGTGCTTGTTATAATTATACTATATAACATTTACAGAGGTATCTCTGCTATGAGTTAGTGCAAACCGCTAAATTGATATTAGGCTACTCGGTGTAGAATTATGGTATTTTGGTGAAATGGTAGCTAATGTGTTAGAAGTAGCCTAGTTGGAGAGCTCACTGTCTGCTGTCTCTGGTGTCCATTTTTACTGTTACAGCTCAGGGGAACATTTAATTTATATGCATCTGTATGTTTCACTCATTGAACAAATACATTCTAATTCTATACGGTTTTGTTCGGCTTGACATAGCGTCCATTATCTGGGTCGGAGGTAGGCACTAGGCAGCGAGGGGCGGAGCTTCAGCTCCTTCAGGCGACACGCCCCCCCAGTCTCAAGCAGAGAAGACTGCTGATTTTTTCACGATTTCAAAGCCTAATTTAACATACTTGTCGGTGTTATTTTTTCATTCGAATTTGGATGGGTAGTTAATAACACATTATTCTGTGGTGTGGCAAACTTAAAACTCGTTTCCAGGTCCACTTTACAGGATCTTTAAGCTATTTTCAAAGAGTGATTTTCTATCATTTTATTTGAAACTTCATTGAAAAAGTAAAGGCTGTGGACGTATACCAGACATTGTTAAGATACTCTGGTGTCTGTTTGAGGTTTTATATTCCTAAAAATATTATAAAAGTCTACATTTTTCAAAATGGTATTGGTAGTTTTCACCCGGTCCCTAACACGATGCTGCAAAGTAGCGTCTTCCGATTGTGAGACAAATGTCGAATATTTCACCTCGGTCAATTAACCCTTGTGTTATCTTCGGGTCATTCTGACCCATCAGTCATTGTGACCCACCGTCGTATTGCGACAAATTTACCGCATACAAAGACAAAGTGAAGCATTTTCTTTTAACAGCTAGGCTGTCTCAGACCCCCCACATTGCAAAGGTTAAAAGAAAATTATTTTAATTTGTTTTTGTATTGGGTAAAATTGGGTAAACACAACGATGGTTCGTTATGAACCTTTGGGTCATGTGACCCGAAGGCAGCACGAGGGTTAACACACTTTTTCAATGTATTTAGTGTGAAATGCTCCCACACCTTGGATGACTTGGGTCGTACTGATTTCTCTGCCTCCGCCAGTGTTTCAGAACAACGTTACTCAACAGCGTCTCTCCGATGGCCTTTCCTCTACCTCCGCTCCGTGCTCAACTAAACTTTTTTTTTAAATACTCCAACATCTCCTTGACTTATTGAGTGGCGTAATAATCGCGCGACACAACGAATCGATAATGAAATTCGTTGCCAACGCTTTTAATAATCGATTTTAATCGGTTTCATCGATTCGTTGTTGCAGCCCTAGAGCATAGCTTTATCTGTACCAAATGGAAAAGTTTAGGAGCAGTTATAACATAGGTTTGGGCTGAGACACATTTTTACAACATCTGGCTCCGCCCCTGCCT
Organism: Osmerus eperlanus; assembly: GCF_963692335.1. Taxonomy (NCBI): domain Eukaryota; kingdom Metazoa; phylum Chordata; class Actinopteri; order Osmeriformes; family Osmeridae; genus Osmerus; species Osmerus eperlanus. The sequence continues at coordinate 200,118 of NC_085025.1, forward strand.
ACCGCCACAAATATAATCACATTCTGTGGGAAACACTGACTATGTTAATAGAGGAAAAGAGAGAACTATGTTTATAGAGGAAGAGGGAGAGAGAACTATGTTTATAGAGGAAGAGAGAGAGAACTGTTTATAGAGGAAGTAAGGGGGGTCAGATGGCTGAGCGGTTAGGGAATCGGGCTATTAATCGGAAGGTTACCGGTTCGATTCCCGGCCATGCCAAATGACGTTGTGTCCTTGGGCAAGGCACTTCACCCTACTTGCCTTGGGGGGAATGTCCCTGTACTTACTGTAAGTCGCTCTGGATAAGAGAGTCTGCTAAAGGACTAAATGTAATGTAAATGTAAGAAAGAGAGAGAAGAGAGAGAACTATGTTTATAGAGGAAGAGAGAGAGTGTTCTCAGCAAGGGTCTGTATTGAGTTCATCCAAGTGTCCAGGTGAGTTCCACGTTGAGCCAGTGCAGATGAAACTCACATCAAACTCCAGCAGCGTGTCGATCTGGGCCTGCAGGATGGGCATGCCCTTCAGGAGTTTCTCAGGAGTCATGGTCCTCATCACCCCGTCAGCGCTGAGGACACAGCAGGTTCTCACTCACAGATTAGGACTAGGCTGGGTTATACTAACAACGGACTACAGATAATTATGACACATAAGGGTGCACTGGCACAAGATAAAAGGTAGTTATTCCTAAATTATGTTTAATTTATGACTTCCACTGCAGGCCATTAATAACCCTTTTTCTTTCATTATAATAAAAACATGTTATTTTTTGTAATTATGTTTTATTTTTATTTTTTAAGAGAGATGTAAAAAAGAAATAGCACAGGCCAATTAAGGGATGTGCAATATTACACCTATATTGCAGCAATATACTATCCAGGGACTGGAAAGTTTTTGGGCAGAGGTAGACAGAAAATTACGTACACAAATCAGTTAGGTAAAGGGTCAGAGTTAGGTAGAGGGTCAAGGTTATGTAGATCCTGGTGACCTCTAACCCCAACCACAGCGAGGGCTGTGGAGACAACCTCATATGATGCTCTTTTACTGGCTACTATGGGATGACTGACATACCCTTTCTTGACCTTGGTGAAGTCGAAAGCCATCTGGCGATAGGCGAAGGCCTTCTCATTCAGGTAGCGGCCGTATCGTCTGATGAAGGTAGACATATCATATCCTACAAACGGGGACAAAATGCCATCCACACAGTCACCGTCTACAACTGTACATGTGAGATAACTGCATTCTCTCCTCTCTGTGACCTTTTAGTAAAAACATAATTTCATCAGGACACAAATTGTCTCAGTACAAGTGCTACAATACTAATATCTTTTATCTAAAGACTGATCTGTTAGTTATTGATTTTATTGAAGCATCTGATGCTGGTGCTCCTTGGGAGAGCTAGTTGTGCTAGCCTGGTACTACTGGTCCATCAGAGCTAGTTGTGCTAGCCTGGTACTACTGGTCCATCAGAGCTAGCTGTGCTAGCCTGGTACTACTGGTCCATCAGAGCTAGCTGTGCTAGCCTGGTACTACTGGTCCATCAGAGCTAGCTGTGCTAGCCTGGTACTACTGGTCCATCAGAGCTAGCTGTGCTAGCCTGGTACTACTGGTCCATCAGAGCTAGCTGTGCTAGCCTGGTACTACTGGTCCATCAGAGCTAGTTGTGCTAGCCTGGTACTACTGGTCCATCAGAGCTAGCTGTGCTAGCCTGGTACTACTGGTCCATCAGAGCTAGCTGTGCTAGCCTGGTACTACTGGTCCATCAGAGCTAGCTGTGCTAGCCTGGTACTACTGGTCCATCAGAGCTAGCTGTGCTAGCCTGGTACTACTGGTCCATCAGAGCTAGCTGTGCTAGCCTGGTACTACTGGTCCATCAGAGCTAGCTGTGCTAGCCTGGTACTACTGGTCCATCAGAGCTAGCTGTGCTAGCCTGGTACTACTGGTCCATCAGAGCTAGCTGTGCTAGCCTGGTACTACTGGTCCAGGGTATTCCAATATTGAGACATGCAGCCTTGCCTGATAAATGGGGAGGGGAAGGGGAACAGAGAGGGGGTAGAAGAGGAGACATCTGTGTATTCCATGTCTACATGGTAACTGCTGGATGTTTGGCACGGTCCTTCATATGATTATCAGATCAGTGATTTCCTCTCTCTCCTCCCAGATAGCCCTACTTTCTCTTCCGTCTTCTCTGCTTGTACAGTTATGAGGTAACACTCAGAGAGAGAGAGAGAGAGAGAGAGAGATAAAGGGAGACAGACAAACAGAAACAGAGAGAAAGGGAGAGAGACAGAGAGATAGAGACAGAGAGAGACAAGAGAGAAAAAGAGCACCTCAGTCCCATCCTTACCGTGAGAGCCAGTTTTGTCGATAAAGTTGCTGAGGTTGAACAGTGCTGTTCTGGATGCCAGGTACTGGATAAACCTCTGAGGAACACACAAACACACACAACACACATTAGAATAAGGGAGGGAGAGGGAGGAGGGAGGATAGGGAGGCGAGGAGGGAGGGAGGTCCTCAGGTCTTGTCAGGGAAGCAGCTTTCAGCACCATGGACAGAGCAGCCTAACTCTTACCCTAACCAGAGCACTCTTGGGACTAATGACAACTCTACAACCTTCTCTGTCAGATTGAAAAGTAGGTCTAGTTTAAAGCAAAGCCTAACATGTAAGCTCCTTTTACCAAAGAAACCTCAGAATACTCTGATGATACTCATGGAGGCAGTCAAACTTACACATTTACTCCACTTCAAATAACATCTGATTCTACAAATGACGTCAAGACCTCAAGATGGAAGCACAGGATTCTCTGTTACAGGAAATACACCTAAGAAACACCTCAAGCTACTACTTTTATCAAAGTATCCGGAAACCATTTTATGTTTACCTAGCATGGCTGTGCTAAATTAAGTAAGTAAATTAAATTAAGAACTGATACCAGAAAATTACAAGTACGGAGTATCTGTACTTCGTTACTTCCCATCTCTGGTTCTCTCTCACCCAAGAAATGCACCCCCTGCTAACTCTGACTCGGAAAGTGCCACATGCATGAAACTTACTCTGGTTACTCATACTCAAGTGGCTTAGAGAGAATAACATGAACCCTTCCTCTGCCTAGTCCCCTTAACATGAACCCTTCCTCTGCCTAGTCCCCTTAACATGAACCCTTCCTCTGCCTAGTCCCCTTAACATGAACCCCTGTTCTGCCTAGTCCCCTTAACATACTCTGCCCTCCTGAACCACCCTCGGGCCTACTGACCTCGTTGCCATGGACACACATGTGGTGAGTAGTGACGAGGGCCTTGAAGACCACGACCCAGCTGGCGTTGGTGGCCCTTTCAAACAGCGTGTCGGCCATCTGAGGGATGTTGACATTTGTGGCGTTGGTGGCGGAGATCAGATCTGCATCAGGAGAAAGAGCTGTTATGTTGCTGTTCATCGCTAGCGCAGGTCAGTACGTGTTCCAGAGAAGATCCATGGAAATGACTGGAACGGGCTGAACCCCAACATACTGCAGCGGTTAGGGTTAGGGTGGGTTAGGGTGGGAACCTCTGGGATCACACATCATCCCACACTTACCTTCGCATACACACCCACACAAACACCATTCTGCACAGACGTACACCAACCCAGCCCCCCTCCCCCACACTTAGTCCTGAAGCAAGTCTAATGAGACAGATTCCTCACACATCCTCCCACACACACACACACACACACACACACACAGAAGATCCAAGGCCACACAAACACACAGAAATAATGCCATGTCATCCTCATCTCCCACATGGCATGGAGAGACAGACCTGACACAAAAAGTCAACAGATTAATGCTAATCACTGTTGAGGGGGTCTGGTGTGGTGCGGCGGACATGCATGCAATTAAACATACAGTGTGCACACACAGACACACTACAGCTAACTGCAGTTAACATGCTACACAGACACACTACAGCTAACTGCAGTTAGCATGCTACACTGACACACTACAGCTAGCTGCAGTTAGAATGCTACATAGACACACTACAGCTAACTGCAGTTAGCATGCTACACAGACACACTACAGATATCTGCACACAACCATACACAAAACACACACCCATACTGACAATCACAACCATACAACCACACTTACAACCACATACTTGCACCACAGAAAATGACTAAAAGGCTGTTACATAACCTCTGCCACCAATTGGTAGGAGTTGAACTCAACATCTATGCACATCTATGCACATCTATGCACATCTATGCACATCTATGCACATCTATGCACATCTATGCACATCTATGCACATCTATGCACATCTATGCAGCGAAGTCCACACACACTCCCTCTCTCAATTTCCAGGTCGACAGAATCCATCCCATTTTATACACACACACTCACACCTACACAGTACACACTCACACCTACACAATACACATGTAGTACGGTACCCAAAGAGCACTTTTAAATACACACATTTATATTGATTAAGGCCTTTTGTTTGTACGTGTGCGTGTGTGTATGTGTGTGTGTGTAACAAGGATTGACTGGTCTAAATAAAGAGTCTTACAGTAATCCCCAGTAGTCAGGAGAGCTTCTAGAATGAACCTGCAGCCATACAGGGTTAAGGTTAGTAGCCGTGTCCAGTGTCCACAAGACAAATATGCTGGGGGGTGGGGCGCACATGAAGGTGCTGTCATGTCCCTGAAGTAGGCCGGTATGTTTCAGGGCTAACATGATGTCCCTGAATATTTCTGGGCTAACATGATGTCCCTGAAGTAGACCAGTATGTTTCAGGGCTAACATGATGTCCCTGAAATAGACCGGTATGTTTCAGGGCTAACATGATGTCCCTGAATGTTTCTGGGCTAACATGATGTCCCTGAAGTAGGCCGGTATGTTTCAGGGCTAACATGATGTCCCTGAAGTAGACCGGTATGTGTCAGGGCTAACATGATGTCCCATGGAGAGGTTCCTAGCAGTGCACAGTAGACTCAGTCCTGTTAGGGCTAACCCTAACCCTGCATGGACACCACCCACTGCAGTCCTTATACTAGCCTCGGCATTGTCACCTTTGGCTGTGTAAATAATGCATGCAAGTCATTGGGCTGATAACTGCATTATTCATCAGGAGAGTGGATCACTCGGTCTGAGTCCTGGCTCTGCAGACACACACAGGCTCATCCATACCCTGACTCGGCCATCGCCTGCTTTAGTCTGATGGATGCCTGGGTGATAGTGATTAACAACTTCATGTGGCTGTTCCTGTCTTCATACATGCCAGCATTGCACTGTGAGGTCTAACATTTTAATAACACACCCCTGAATAATACAGACCTGAAGTTGCTAGGTATGCTGGTCTCTGTGGTCTTAAACTACCCTGACCTGATGTTAGACCGATTATTTTAGGGAATGTCTAAGTCCCTAACCCTAGTCCTTACCACAATCACTAAACTAATCTAGGGAAGATGGGAAGATTATTTTGAGATAATAAAATGCAAAACATACAGAAAGGTATTCACACCGGTTGAATGTCCTGCAAGGCACAGGTAAGGTAAAAAGAGTGTGTTTGGTGTAAAATGTGTTGGAACAGGTCCCATGTATGTGTCAGTCTTGATTCATGACAACTGCTTCAATCACTGTGAAGAAGAGAGGTCAGCACTGGGGTCATCTCCAAGGAAACATCAATGCTGGCATACCTCCCCTCACACTGGGTAAGAACAGCAAGGTGAATAAACATCAGCACTGGCCAGATATATCTGCAGGCCATGAATTTTGTGGATGGTGATACATTAATACTCAATTTGTGACAAATTGTGTATGTTCCTTCTCGTGCATGTGTGCATGCAATGCTCAATTTAAACTGGGTGTGTTGCCATCATGTCCAGAACCACAGTAATGGGCTCATGCTCAGGCTACTCACACTCAAGGTGCTTCTTCTTCGGCGCCATCACCTCGTGAGTGGTGGCTTTGCAGACGGCACGAGCCATGTCTGATCCCGTCAGCTGGTATTGCGCAGCGGCAATGCGATCTGTGAGCGTCTGCCCCGACATTTTCTCCCCGTATAGTAGACCACCTCAGGAATTACGTTCACCAGGTCGATAAAAAAATTATCCGAAACCGCTTTCGACACGGAAAATGTGTATCACCAAATTCCGGTGCAGTCCTCTCCCTCACGGGTAGGCCTATGACCTTCTGGACTGGCGACAAATAGCACAATTTGAATAATACAAATAAAGAGCAATTGTTTCTGTTTCAAATCATTACATTACATATGTGTGCGTTCACATGGACAGACTTACGCAAGATGGCCAATATTCGTCGTGTCCCTTAGTAAGCTAGGCTTCCGTTCAGTTCAGCACCTTGGATAAAGCTAGCGACTCTTACGTAACACTACGCTAGCCGTGAAATCTATTTTATCACCCCACAGCAATAACAAAAAACTAGATTAGATTCTTACGACAGTGTGGCGCTTTATAACACGTCAGAATGGTTTGGGTAAAGTCTTCAACCTCAATTCAAATCTAGGCTATTCCTTCTAGCAGTAGCCTGGCATTGGATAGACGGCCAATTGCTTCCTCACCTTAGTCAACGGAATACACGAGAAAAGACAAGCACGGGTGGAATGCAGTGCTATCTAAATAACGGTTTTTCAGTAATGACGCGACGTGAGCCCGGCTGCTCGTGAACTAGGCTATAATCTACACTCCGGACCTTTTTCAGGATGAGGAGTCCAAATGAGATGCTTTGCCCTTCTCCTCTGTCGACAGTAGCTGCGCTCCTTTCCCCCTCTGGCGGTCACCAACTCTGACGCTGGCGCGAGCAACCTACAGGAGTAGCTATTGGAGAGATGCTCGAGAAAATGTATTGTTCAATTCCACTGACTCATTTGATTATTTATTTATTCATGTAAGTGCCTATATTATATTTACATTCTCCTCTCCCAGTGTCAGTATATACACAGACAGGGTCAGATGACTTGGTTAACAAACACTTACGGTATCCTACCGTATCATGTTAGTGGCCGCAATGGTGCGTTCTTAAAGGGGACTATCGTAGGTATAGGATGGCTGGGAGGTGTGTGAACTAGCCGTGACTAAAGAAACGGATGTATTCTGACATGATCATTTGCTTTTGTGCGGGTTTTAAATCAACGGCAATTACAAGTGGCTCGGAAAAAAAGATAGTCCTAGCTTCGCCTACTACGTAGGCTGTTTCCTCCAGTGTGTAGGTAGCCTATACCGCGCTTACCAGAAGCACGAATATCATTATGCACCAACAGTTAATTTAGTTTGTTTCCAAATGCACTACTGTTGCCTGTGTAGTAGTCTACACAATGTGTACGCAAATGGTAGTGTGTCTATGAAACGACGTTAATATAAAATAAGCCTACATCGAATATTATAGACATTGTCCAGAATGCGTATTGCAGACTACAAAACGTGAGTATGAACTGTGTGTGAACTGGACAGTAACTACTAACCCTAACCCTAACCCACCCGGGCAACTGAAACGGTCTGGGTTCTTTGAGGCTTGCAAGACCAGTAGGTCGGATATTGCTTCCTAATATGTTTGTGCTGCTGGACCTTTTGAAAGTTTAAGAAAAAAAGTGTTCATGGCTGTTTCAGTACAAGTGTTTTCTTTGTAGGTCACTTAAAAGATTATCACCTAAAACATATTCAATTTGTCCGTTTGTGCGCATCACAGGGTTTTGCCTTGCTGAGGGCGGGGTTATGTGACGTATCAGGAACTTCAGCCACGTCGCAGTTACCCGGAAGGTTTTTGTCCCTCAACAGTTTTGCTCACACAACTGGCATTAAGTAAGTTACAACAACATAATATTGAAAACAAAATACGATTTATTTTAGTTGATAGAAACTGTTTCATTGATACTCTTTCATATTAAATCATTCACGAGCTGAGTATGCATACATTTAATAGACATTCCGGCAGATACTTTTACCATTCACTCAATGAGGTCAGTATCATTGCAGACGCTGTTGATGTATGCACTTTTATGAGAAACTAGAGAGGGTGCGTCCGTTGCAGCCCCAGCTGACAAATATGTTTTGCTGTATCACCTTCAAATCTATTGTTTATCGATCGCATACTGAATCAATGGATTTGGTCGCAACAAATCCTTTCAATGTAGTCTACCACCAATGAAAAATATTTTCTTTCTCCAAATGTTTGATGGGATATCTCACCTTTCAAACAGCCTGAAAGATGCATTCAAGGTTTACCAAGATCCCTTCCATGCAATTCCCGAGATTAATCAGTAATCAGTCCCACTACAATAGCTCAACACAGCGCAGGGAAAACAAAGCTGACAACCTAGGATAGCTAACTGGTTGGTAGTACTGTAGCTGGCTACCAGCTGGCATATCCGATGCTTTGGATAACTGCATATCAGTAACAGAAGAGCAAATTGGCAGATATAATGTACCATTTTGCTCACCTGGAGAAGCTGGCTGTGCTCCGTTTTGCTCCTAGCTTCAGACCTGACCCCCGGACCGGTAAGTAACTTGAACAGCTGAGCTAACTAGCTATATCTCTACTGCTGTGTCGGATTGCTGGAGCTAACCAGTACAAATGGTTAAAATACAGGGTGTTGATATCACAGCCTGGAAGCATAGCTAGTAGAGCCAGACCGATAAAGTATTTTTAAGGCCGATACCGATAGAAATATTTGGTGTTTAAAAAATCAGATATTCCGATATATCGGCCGATATATATATTTTTTTTTTTTCAGAAACGCGTAACAAAACATAAACAGATTTCCATAACACTCTGCCCGACTCTGGCTGGATCAGCTGGTTGTAGGGTTTGTGGCGTTCTAAACACGAGTGTTTCCAACAGGGATGTTGTAGAGTGCCCTCTGGTGGACAAACTATGCAAAGCCAACAATCATAACATGGTTGAAGGGTGTTTCGTCCGTCTTTTAATTATTTCTTTATATTCATTTATAGGCCATTATGAGCCTTGATTTTGTACCTTGTTTGTATTGTGAAGGCATAATAAAAATGTAACTATCGGGCATTATAAATGCCGATACCGATAGTTTGGAAAATGCCTAATATTGGCCTGCCGATAAATCGGTCGGGCTCTAATAGCTAGCTACATAAGACGTTATCACCCTGGCCTGTGCCTGAAGCCTTTCTGCAGCTGTCTGTTTGCAGATTTAGCTAGCTAGCTGTCTCCCAGAAGCTAACGAGCTACTGAACTGATGTTCTGATTGGCTGGGTGTGGCATTTATCTCAGTATAACTCGAGACAACTATCAACTCGGCAGAAAACTTCCCTCCGTATGCCTTTGCCTCGTCCATTAGTTGTACATAGCAGGTTAAATTATCCCTTACTTCTCATACAAGGTGTTGCGTGAGAAATGGTTGAAATGCGTGAGACTTGTGTGCCCTGAAAGGCAAGCACACCCAATGAACGGTGGTGTCGGTAATAGAAATGCAAACGTTTATTAATTACATTACACCAAGGTCTGAGAGAGATGTTGAAGAGTATGGTCAGCCTAGGTCTCAACCAGTCAACGTCACTCCTTTGCTGTCTGTCAGGAATGGCGCAGTTCGAGGAAGTATCCCGGAAGTCCGCTCTCCACACCAAGCCAGAAGGCCTAGTGCTGCAGTACGGCACGGCAGGGTTCAGGACCAGCGCCAGACTCCTCGACCACGTCATGTTCCGCATGGGCCTGCTGGCCACGCTGCGCTCCAGGAAGACCCGAGCCATCATAGGAGTCATGGTCACCGCGTCACACAACCCTGAGGTCTGCTGCAACCCTTACTCTATAACTACTGGATCTTGTGAATAATATAGTAATATGACCCCAAAGTACTGTAGTGTAGAGCATGGTATCTGTCCATGGGCTGGAGTTGGTATGCTAAGAATAGTGTCTTGGTATTTTTAAAGGAAGGTTGTCAACTATTGATTTGGTTTCCGGTGAACTGTTCTGTTTCTACTACTCCCTCCATCCTTCTATTTTTAGGGTTTCTCCGGTAGGAGGAAACCTATTGTTTTTGTTAGTATTCTTATTATTTTTCTTCTTCTCCATGAAATGGCTCAATAGCTCAAAAGTCCTTGGCCCGACTTTTTCACAAATTTCACATGATACACCAGGTCACTCACTACTCCCAGACCACTAATGGCCCTCGTACGCCCATAGGTGGCGCTATAAGCCATGCCCAAAGTCTACGTGATTTCCCCATTATTATTCTGCATTTTCATTGCGCCCCATTACTCCAAAATGCCAGAAAATTGGTATAAATGCCTTATTTCTCATCAGGAACAAAAAAGCCTCAAGGACCCATAAGGTCCGCCATGATAGATTTTGCTGTACTGTCCAAATTTGGTACAACCTTCCAAACCATTCTCCTCATGAACCATAGATCCAATCGACTTGAACTTTTTTCAAAATTGCTGAAAGGGAGGATTTATGTAAATGTCCACATACCTCAACATCTTTGTGTCAATAAATCAAATATAATTTTAAGTGATGGTTTTTCAAACCTAATAGGGTTCAAGATGACATCACTCTGAAGTACCATAAACAATTTCACCTTGGTATGTCAAAATGTGATTGAATTAGAGTGGTTTAAACTTTGGCCAAATCTAACAACGCTTACCACAGGAGAAACAGATCACTTTTTTTATACAGTAACTGACAACAACAATATACAACACTGAGAATAGCTCAATGGGCTAAGACAGGGTACTGTAAAGTGTAAGGTCATAGGTCCAAGTCCATTCACAGCCTTTGGGCCTGTCATTATTCAGATTTTCTGTTTAGTTGAACAGGATGACATCATTCTGAAGTACCATACGCAATTTCACCTTGATATGTCCAAAGATGACTGAATTACAGCTGCTTGAACTTTGTCCCAAAGCTAACCAAAGCCTTTTCTATTCATATAAACTCAACAGTTGATGTGTAGCAGAGAGGATAGAGAGGCTGACTTGCAACCTCATGCCTTTGAGTTTGAATCTCCATTCAGTCTGTTGTTGTTTGCCAAACATGGAGCAATTTTGCTCTCTTGTTGTCCAACTCTTGACCTTCTACAATGTACATTTTTATAATATTCCCCATATCCTCCCCATTTTGAGGAACCTGCATCGCTGCTTGCAGTTCTATTTAGGTTCCTCCGGTAGGAGGGAACCTATTGTTATTGTTGGTATTCTTATTAGGTTCCTCCGGTAGGAGGGAACCTAGTGTTATTGTTGGTATTCTTATTATTATTAGGTTCCTCCGGTAGGAGGGAACCTATTGTTATTGTTGGTATTCTTATTCTTATTATTATTTTTCTTCTCCTTGCGCCCCAATATCTCAAAAAGTCACTGGTCATAAATTTTCTAATTTGGCACATTGATACTACATCCAAGTGGGTACCCCCAAACAAAATATGGGCCACATCGGACCATAGGGGGCGCCACAGGCCACGCCCAAAAGTCCGATTTTCAAAGTGATGGCATTTCCACCCCATTGCTCCAATTCTTCTGAAACTTGGTGTGCATGCCTCATTTTTCATGAGGAACAAAAAAGCCTCAAGGACCCATAAGGTCCGCCATGATGGATTTTCATGTACTGTGATAATTTGGGAAAACCTTCAAAATTCCTCTTCTCTTGAACCAAAGGTGAAATTGACTTGAAATTTGGTACAGATATGTATCATTGACGTATTTAATAACGTTACTTAAGGCAATTGAATCAAGTACAAAATGGCTGAAATGGGTGTATTTATGTAAATGTCCACATTGCCTCAATATGTTTGTGTCACTAAATCAAATGTATTTTTGAAGGATGGTTCAAACCTAATAAGCTTTAAGGTGACATGCCTCTGAAGTACCATGCAAAGTTTCACCTTGATATGTCAAAATATGACTGAATTACAGCTGTTTGAACTTGGACCAAATCTGACAATGCTCGCCATTGGAGAAACAGCTTTTTTTAATTATCCAGTTATTGAACTTTGTGTATTCCATGCCTGGGAATGGCTCAATTGGCTGAGATGTTGTGCTGGTAATCAAGGTTCAATACCAGTCAGAGGCATAGTTTTTATTTTTTTTATTCTGACAAAACGGTTTCTAGTATTCCGATCAATCCTCCGGTTGTAAAAACATAGCAATGCGTGTTTATTTGAGCCCATCACAACACTCTGATCATCTGTTAAGCGAGACTGTGTAAACCACTGCAAAACAAGCCAGGTTCACCACAGCAGCTAGCTACTTGTAGTCTACGCATGGTAGAGATCACTCTGTTCAGGTGGATCCCTTGCCTGTTGCACAAATTCATTTCAGTAACTTAAGCCAGGACACATTCCCACTGATGCTAGGCATGATTTAAAATTCCCTTCCATGACAAGTTATGGCACTCCAAACAACCTGTTTAAAAAAACGATGAGAAAGTTATTCTTTACAGCAGCAACCCAGTCATCCCGTTGTCCCGTTTTTATAGGAAATGTACAAGCAGTTTCAACTTAGGCTGAATCTAACAACGCTTACCACAGGAGAAACAGCTTACTTTTTTACACAGTAACTGAACATGACAATATTCAACACTGAGAATAGCTCAATGGGCTGGGATGGTGACCTGATAAGTATAAGGTTGTAGGTTGGAATCCAGCCATAGTCTTTTGGCCTGTCATAATTTTGATTATCTGTTTAGTTCAACAGGATGACATCTTTCTGAAGTACCACAAACAATTTCACCTTGGTATGTCAAAATATGATTGAATTAAAGCTGTTTCAACGTTGGCTGAATCTAACAACGCTTACCACAGGAGAAACAGCTTACTTTTTTATACAGTAACTGAACATGACAATATTCAACACTGAGAATAGCTCAATGGGCTGGCATGGTGACCTGTAAAGTATAAGGTAGTTGGTTGGAATCCAGACATTATCTTTTGGCCTGTCATAATTTTGATTATCTGTTTAGTTAAACAGGATGACATCATTCTGAAATACGATGCACAATTTCATGCAATTTCACCTTGAAATGTCAACCGTTTCTTAACCTTTGTCCAAAAGCTGACCAAAGCTAATACTCTGCCCTTTCTATTCATACAATCTCAACAGTTGGTGTGTAGCAGAGAGGGTAGAGAGACTGACTTGTAACCTTATGCTCATGAGTTCAAATCCCCATTCAGCCTGTTGTTGGCCAAACATGAAGTAGTTTTGCTCCCTTGTTGTCCAACTCTCGATCTTCTGCAGTGTACATGTTTATAATATTTTGCCATTTTGCGGAGGAACCCGCATCGCTGCTTGCAGCTATATTTTGTTTTATTCTTTTTCTCTCTGAAAACCCTCCATCTGTCCAGGAGGATAATGGGGTTAAGCTGGTGGACCCTATGGGGGAGATGGTGGCCTCGGCATGGGAAGGCTATGCCACCGTGCTGGCCAACGCTGAGCAGGACACACTCGTTGCGGCTCTGGAGGACGTCATCGAGAGAGAAGCCATCAGCATGGACCAGCAGGCCAGTGTCTTCCTGGGCAGAGACACTAGGTACACGTTCCTGTTTACAGCATGCTAGCCCAGGCTGTAAACAGCATACTGCACATATCTAGCCCAGGCTGTAAACAGCATACTGCACATATCTAGCCCAGGCTGTAAACAGCATACTGCACATATCTAGCCCAGCCTGTACACAGCATACTGCACATATCTAGCCCAGCCTGTACACAGCATACTGCACATATCTAGCCCAGGCTGTAAACAGCATACTGCACATATCTAGCCCAGCCTGTACACAGCATACTGCACATATCTAGCCCAGCCTGTACACAGCATACTGCACATATCTAGCACAGCCTGTACACAGCATACTGCACATATCTAGCCCAGGCTGTACACAGCATACTGTACAGATTGCTAGTCCAGTGAATAATATTATATACAATAAAAAATGTATTAAATTAGCTGTCGCTTAGGGCCGCTTTCTTCCAAAGCGACCTACAGAGGAATTTAAACCAGCAACCTTTTGATCTGTAGTCTAATGCTCTACCCCTGAGCTATACCAGAGGGTTAGAGAGACACAGCGCGGTCAGGTGAACTGATACAGTAGGATGTTCTTCACCATGCAAGAAGGCTGGAGATGTTACTTTGTGAAACGTTGTCCTATTTCTCCAGAAGCAGCAGCGATAGCCTATCACAGGCAGTGTTGGATGGAGTTTCTGCCCTCGGAGGTCAGAGCAGAGGTGAGTGTTCTCCTCAACTCTCACTGATTGGTCCATGCTTGTGTCCTACTAGACTACATTTACATTTATGCATTTAGCAGACGCTTTTATCCAAAGCGACTTCCACGAGAGAGCTTTACAAAAGTGCATAGGTCACTGATCATAACAACGAGATAGCCCCAACATTGCGAGCAGCCAAAACATGAAGCATACATTGTGAAAAACCAAATAAGTGCCAAAGGGAAGAACCATAAGAGCATGCAGTTAAACAAGTCACAATTAAACAACATGAAACTCAAAAAGTGCAAGAGTGTACCTATAGAAAAACAGCCCTAACCCTAACCCATCAACAGTAAAATATTTCACAGCGAGTACAAGAATTTAAATCCGTTACAACTAACCAACAAGAGTAACAAGTCTCTCAATAAGAGTCATTGTGATCCTGGAGGAAACTAGAATCTGAATCAGAATGGGTTTTATTCGCCATCAAAGTTTGCACAGACAAGGAATTTGTTTTGGCAGGAAGGTGCAAACATGAAACATATAGGAATCTAAAATTTAAATATGAGGACTAAATATACTAAGGGTACATAACTAGCAATACTAAGTGGAATTAGAATTAAAATAAACTATAAAATAAAATATAAAATATAAGTTGCAGTAATTTACAATATAGGTCCAGCAAAACATTCCTAAGACTAAGGCCGAATCCCAATACTCTGTCTTACCCCTAGCCCTTAGTTTACCCCTAGCCCTTTTGTCTCGAAACTGAGGGGTAAGGGCTACATAGCCCTATGAAATGAAACACCACTTGGTTACGTATATCGATGTCTATAATTGCCTATTTCTGCTGTTTTTAATGTTGTTGTATTCTTTATTTTTGCTGTTTTTAAATGTAATTTGTACGGTGTCCTTGAGTGCCGAGAAAGGCGCCTTTAAATAAAATGTATTATTATTGTCTCCAAAGCAAGTAGTGTTATGCACTGATATCAAACGAAATTCGTTTGTAATTCGCTGCTAATGGAGTTTAATTAAAACTGTAGACATGCATGGAGTCCATTCAAGTCTAATCAGAGAAATGCGGGACTGTTGTGAAAATCAGCAATGTAACGTTAGCGTAGCAAACTAGCGATATAAAAAAACGTTTAAATTAACCCTTGTGCTGCCTTCGGGTCACATGACCCTAAGGTTCATAACGAACCATTGTTGTGTTTACCCAATTTTACCCAATACAAAAACAAATAAAAATAATTTTCTTTTAACCTTCGCAATGTTGGGGGTCTGAGACAGCCCAACGGTTAAAAGAAAATGCTTCACTTTGTTTTTGTATGCGGTAAAGTTGTCGCAATACGATGGTGGGTCACAATGACTGATGTGTCAGAATGACCCGAAGATAACACAAGGGTTAAGAACATGGTTGCAAATACATATAGGACTGTGTAGAGCACAAAACAAGACTGTCATCATTTTTTAATCAATTATTAAAGCCGAAAATATTACATTTATGGGACTCTGGATGATCTGTCCGCCATTGTTGCAGGTAGCGCAGTATTCACATACCCCTTGGTTTCAAGTAAGCTCCCGAGCTCACTTGGTTTTAAGGGGTGTATACCCCTTTGTCTTAGCCCTACCTCTCGATCAAAAAGAGTATTGGGACACCACTTACTCTCACGGGAATGCGGAAAACTAAGGGCTAGGGGTAAGGGGTAGGGGTAAGACTATAAGAGTATTGTGATTCGGCCTATGTCTGATTGGTCCATGCTTGTGTCCTACTAGATTATGGCAAGGTGACGACACCCCAGCTTCACTACATGGTGTGCTGTCAGAACACACAGGGTCGCTATGGAGACGCTACAGTCGAGGGCTACTACCAGAAGCTGTCTCGGGCCTTCATCCAACTCACCAAGAATGTAAGAACCCTAACCTGCCTGCCTGACAGGTATCCACCAATCCCTCTTCTTCCAGGTGTCTAACCTCCATAACTCCTCCTCCAGGTGTCTAACCGTACAGACGACCAGAAACACCTCCTGGTGGATGGGGCTAACGGGATCGGGGCTCTGAAAGTATGTGAGCTGGAGAGATACCTTCAGCAGGAGCTCAAGCTCTCCCTAGTCAACGACGGCAGCAGCGGGAAACTCAACCACCTGTGTGGAGCAGACTATGTCAAGATGCAGCAGAAAGCACCTGCAGGTGGCGCTGGGAGGGGGAGGTGGGGCTGGGAGGAGGGCGGGGGAGGTGGGGACTGAGAGCAGGAGGGGGAGGAGGGGGGTGAAAGCAAGGTGGAGAAGAGGGATGAGGTGGGGCTGTATATAGTATATAGGTGTGTGTGTTTGTCCCCCCAGGTCTAGATCAGGCTACAGGTGTGTGTTTGTCCCCCCAGGTCTAGATCAGGCTACAGGTGTGTGTTTGTCCCCCCAGGTCTAAATCAGGCTACAGGTGTGTGTTTGTCCCCCCAGGTCTAGATCAGGCTACAGGTGTGTGTTTGTCCCCCCAGGTCTAGATCAGGCTACAGGTGTGTTTGTCCCCCCAGGTCTAGATCAGGCTACAGGTGTGTGTTTGTCCCCCCAGGTCTAGATCAGGCTACAGGTGTGTGTTTGTCCCCCAGGTCTAGATCAGGCTACAGGTGTGTGTTTGTCCCCCAGGTCTAGATCAGGCTACAGGTGTGTATTTGTCCCCGCAGGTGTGGAGATGAGGGCAGGGGAGCGCTCCTGCTCCTTTGACGGGGATGCAGACCGGATCGTCTACTACTACAGAGACTCAGCAGGGAGCTTCCATCTGCTGGACGGAGACAAGATCGCCACACTCATCAGCACCTACCTGAAGGACCTGCTCACACAGGTACACACACACAGGTACACACAAAGGTACACACACACAGGTACACACACACACAGGTGCACACACACTTACACAATGTGTTGCTTTGATGCATTCTTATGGCATGTAAGACCATTTTTGCCTTATTCTTTCAGCTGCAACCTTGATAGTTAAACAGTCTTGGAACCAAATTAAAAAAAAATATATTTACAGAACATAATTCAAGTTAGTGTTAGGTCTAACTATTGCCTTCCTAAGAAATACTCTAACCATTCATACTTTTAGGAATGATGATTCTGTTTTCCAAGAATGAATTGGTCAGTAGGCGGTGCTTTTATACGTGTTAATCTGTGATCTCGAACATAACCTGCTCCCAAACCCCATGGCAATGTATCCCGGTAACAAGTGACCCACCATTGTGACACTGAAGACCAGGTTAAACCTGAAGATACCTCGTTTACCCCAAATCCTGCTTGATAGTTCAGCTCTTTGATCTGGCTGTGCTTCTGTGATCCTGCAGGCTGGGCTGGACCTGCAGATAGCTGTGGTGCAAACAGCATACGCTAATGGGAGCTCCACAGACTACTTAGAAAATACCATGAAGGTGAGAAACACACACACCCGCGCACACACAACCCCACACACACTCACACGCACACACATATACATACACACTACCTAGCAAATACCATGACGGTGAGAAACACACACACAGGCACATACACAACCACATACACATGCATCAACATGCACACACATACACACAAACATACATACTCATGTAGCATACTTGTACTTAAAGAATAGATGCATCTAATGGGAGGATGGCAGAACCTGGGTTCCTGTTTTGCTGTTGTATGAAAGTGCGCTTGTTTTCTCCCAGGTGAAGGTGAAGTGCACCAAGACGGGAGTGAAGCACCTCCACCACGCAGCTCAGGAGTTCCACATCGGGGTCTACTTTGAGGCCAACGGCCATGGAACTGTGAGTCCACACACACACACTGTCTGGTACACACTACACGCACACACACACTGTCTGGTACACACTACACGCACACACACACACACTGTCTGGTACACACTACACGCACACACACACACACACACTGTCTGGTACACACTACACGCACACACTGTCTGGTACACACTACACACACACACACACTGTCTGGTACACACTACACACACACACACACACTGTCTGGTACACACTACACGCACACACACACTGTCTGGTACACACTACACACACACACACACACTGTCTGGTACACACTACTAATGAACATCATTAATACATTTGTGTGTTTGTTCTGGTTGTGTTTCAGGTGTTGTGGTTGTGTTTCAGCTGTTGTGGTTGTGTTTCAGGTGTTGTGGTCATGTTGTGGTTGTGTTTCAGCTGTTGTGGTTGTGTTTCAGGCGCTGTGGTCATGTTGTGGTTGTGTTTCAGGTGCTGTTCAGTGCAGCAGCAGAAGACAGGATCCTGCAGCTGTCTCAGGACCCCAACATCAACGACGAGAGGAAGAGAGCAGCGTTCCTGCTCCAGAACACGGTTGACCTCATCAACCAGGTAGGACCTCATCAATCAGGACTAATATATTCCAGGAGATGATTTTGTTGACTTTTTTATGACTTATATCGGTTTTATTATGCTTTCTCACCATCTCCCCCCACTTCTGTCTACTTCTACCTCTTTTCTTCTCTTCTTCCCTCCCTTTCTCTGCCTCTCCCTCTCTCTCCACCTACCTCTCTCCTGCCTCTCTCCTGCCTCTCTCCTGCCTCTCTCCCACTCTTACTCTTACTCCCTCTCCCTCTTTCTCTAGACAGTGGGTGATGCCATCTCAGACATGTTGTTGATAGAGGCTGTGCTGGCCATCAGGGGCATGACTATTCAACAGTGGGACTCGATCTACACAGACCTGCCCAACAGGCAGCTCAAAGTCAAGGTGTGTGTGTCTTCTGGACCTGTAGAGGCTGCTGCTAGCATGAACACGTGTATCTCTACACCTCTAGAGCTACGCTGCTAGCATGAACACAGCGGTAGGACAAACACACATGGTGTTTGACAGCAGGCGTGTGTGGCCTGCAGGTGGCAGAGCGGGGGGTGGTGTTTGACAGCAGGCGTGTGTGGCCTGCAGGTGGCAGAGCGGGGGGTGGTGTTTGACAGCAGGCGTGTGTGGCCTGCAGGTGGCAGAGCGGGGGGTGGTGTTTGACAGCAGGCGTGTGTGGCCTGCAGGTGGCAGAGCGGGGGGTGGTGTTTGACAGCAGGCGTGTGTGGCCTGCAGGTGGCAGAGCGGGGGGTGGTGTTTGACAGCAGGCGTGTGTGGCCTGCAGGTGGCAGAGCGGGGGGTGGTGTTTGACAGCAGGCGTGTGTGGCCTGCAGGTGGCAGAGCGGGGGGTGGTGTTTGACAGCAGGCGTGTGTGGCCTGCAGGTGGCAGAGCGGGGGGTGGTGTTTGACAGCAGGCGTGTGTGGCCTGCAGGTGGCAGAGCGGGGGGTGGTGTTTGACAGCAGGCGTGTGTGGCCTGCAGGTGGCAGAGCGGGGGGTGGTGTTTGACAGCAGGCGTGTGTGGCCTGCAGGTGGCAGAGCGGGGGGTGGTGTTTGACAGCAGGCGTGTGTGGCCTGCAGGTGGCAGAGCGGGGGGTGGTGTTTGACAGCAGGCGTGTGTGGCCTGCAGGTGGCAGAGCGGGGGGTGGTGTTTGACAGCAGGCGTGTGTGGCCTGCAGGTGGCAGAGCGGGGGGTGGTGTTTGACAGCAGGCGTGTGTGGCCTGCAGGTGGCAGAGCGGGGGGTGGTGTTTGACAGCAGGCGTGTGTGGCCTGCAGGTGGCAGAGCGGGGGGTGGTGTTTGACAGCAGGCGTGTGTGGCCTGCAGGTGGCAGAGCGGGGGGTGGTGTTTGACAGCAGGCGTGTGTGGCCTGCAGGTGGCAGAGCGGGGGGTGGTGTTTGACAGCAGGCGTGTGTGGCCTGCAGGTGGCAGAGCGGGGGGTGGTGTTTGACAGCAGGCGTGTGTGGCCTGCAGGTGGCAGAGCGGGGGGTGGTGTTTGACAGCAGGCGTGTGTGGCCTGCAGGTGGCAGAGCGGGGGGTGGTGTTTGACAGCAGGCGTGTGTGGCCTGCAGGTGGCAGAGCGGGGGGTGGTGTTTGACAGCAGGCGTGTGTGGCCTGCAGGTGGCAGAGCGGGGGGTGGTGTTTGACAGCAGGCGTGTGTGGCCTGCAGGTGGCAGAGCGGGGGGTGGTGTTTGACAGCAGGCGTGTGTGGCCTGCAGGTGGCAGAGCGGGGGGTGATCGTCACCACGGACGCTGAGAGGAGGACCCTGAGCCCTGCAGGACTACAGGAAACCATTGACTCCCTGGCCAGGAAGTACGGGCAGGGACGCGCCTTCGTACGGCCGTCTGGGACGGAGGACATCGTCAGGGTGTATGCAGAAGCAGCCAATCAGGTGAGACAGGAGAGCTGGCTTGTGTGTGTGTGTGTTTCCCATACATTCATTTATTTGTGGTGCCCGGCCACAATAAAAAATTGACTGTCACAAATGTATTTAAGTAAAAGTTTTTACTGTTTACCTGATTTCATTGTAGATTTGCATGCGTCGCATTGATTCTCAGCCCCCTTCTTGCCCTGCTCGCGTTCTCTCTCTCCCCCCGTGCATGCTCTGAATCAATGCGCGGGACGAACAGCCTTTTCCTTCAGAAAAGAGGGTCGGAGAATAAATCCAGAGTTTACGAACGGTTAGGCCCAATCCCAATGTCCACCCTCACAGACTCAACTTCGATGATAAACTTTGCGTCGTCACTCTTCCAAAAAGTCTCAACAAAGGTTTTGGTGTCTCTTCTGCTTGTGTATGCCAGCTCGTCTATCTCGCTCTTAAACATACTGTTTAGAAACAAATGACTAAAATGTTGGCCTGACATTTAACGCAATCATCAATCAGGGTTTTTTATTTGTTTTATTTTACATTTTGAGAATAGTTTTTATCAGGGTAAACACATGGTTGGCCGATTGTTACCAGCGTGTGAAGTTGGGTGTTAAGTGATAGGCTACAGCTAACGTAGTAAAATCTTAATAACTTGCTAGTTTATCCAAATATATCTCATATATAATATGGTATATGGTGATTTTATCATCCTGCAGCCAAATTTGCGGCTCACGGAAGAATTCAACCAGCTGCCAAAACAATCGCTGCAGAGCGCGAGACGATCGCGACGCTTCGCGTCGCTTCACAACCTGATGCCAAAAGGAAAAAGGCTGCGCTTCCAGGCGCTTTGCAGCTAATCGCGGCGCTTCGCAGCCAGTGTGTCCCAGTTATAAGTCTGTAAGGGTTTAGGGCTGTCAAATCGTCAAGTGTGCGAGGCCTCTTTCGCAGACATTTTGAGCCCTTTACGCACCCTTTTCGTTTGTCTGCATTTTTGCAGACTTTAGCTAAGGGCATTGTCCACAATTCACAGCATTGTGACATGTAACGCGAGGGTTACCAGGGGAAGCCCAGAAGCTAGAGAAAAATCCCGGCAAACCCGCCTAACCCTAACCCGACAAGAAGAAGAAGAACGGAAAACAAACAACCCTGACATAAACATAGTTAGAAATAAAACTGAACTTGTAAGTTTAAAAACAAAGCTCACTGATGGTTAATATAGCTAGAACTCTGTGTAGGTAGTGTTTTGATGATAAATTCTAAATATGCTTTCATCACATTTGATCCAACAACATTACTATTTTGCCGATAATGCAGCAAATGCTGTCCCATTCCAAATTATAGCATTTTGAGCCCTTGCAGCATCTTGTACTCAATCACTTACTAGGACGTCAAGTAAGTCTGTCAGAGTTTATGGGGGACATTGGGATTGGGCCTTAGTATCATAATTATCTGCACAAATTTGTCCAAAACTGATATTCAAGTTAAATATAATAATATTCATACATTCATCAAATATAACAATATAAATCCAACCTAATGGGTATATACATTCAAAAAGCGATTTAAAAACTTTTTTAGGTCTTTATTTACACTAACATCAAAACGATACTAGGACATAGGTTTGGGATAAGCCCCTAATGTTGACAACGTCTGACTCCGCCCCTGTCTACTCCACAAATAGAATCTAATTGTGGGAAACACTGGTGCGTGTGTGTGTGATGCAGATCTGATGGTGTGTGTGTGTGTTGCAGGAGATCTGATCGTGTGTGTTTGTGTGTGTGTGTGTGTTGCAGGAGATCTGATCGTTTGTGTATGTGTGTGTTGCAGGAGATCTGATCGTGTGTGTTTGTGTGTGTGTGTTGCAGGAGATCTGATCGTGTGTGTGTGTGTGTTGCAGGAGAGTGCAGACGCCCTGGCCTATGAAGTTAGTCTAGCAGTACACCGCCTTGCTGGGGGAGTGGGAGAGGAGCCCAAACCTCCTCAGTAGAGAGATCACACACACACACCACATGAGGACACAATGGAGTGTAAGCTATGCTAATGCTAGCTATTGTAATGCGAGCTAAATTAATGATAGCTATGTTAATGATAGCTATGCTAATGCTAGCACATGCAGTGCCAATCTTTTAGTCACCCTTTTTGCATCTATAACTTCAGGGGTCTCACAACAGCTTCGACATGTCAATGTAAGCGTATTTAATGTATTAAATAGGCTTTTCTTACAGACTGGAATAATCTACTCTATTGAGCTTATTTTACACTTTCTGATGTTAATTCATATTTGGTTGGTATAAAATTACTATATAAAATCTTATTGATTGTGTTTCATAATTATAATTTTTTTAAAGGCTGATTGTGCTGCTATACAGTATATCATGGGGAAATTGATATGAAAACTGCTTGATTTTTCATCATTACATTATATGAATGCAAACTGTAGCAAATAAACCTACAAGTCTGAACTAAGAACACAGGAATGATGCTATTATTGCTTGGCATTTATTTTTATTGTTTGCACATAATCCAGAGGAGATGGACACACAGCAGAGTTAATGCTAGCAGGGAGTTCACCAACACTTTTAACCTCACTCTTTCAAATGAAGCCTAATGTTGATTTATCTCCAATTTGTCACAAGTAGGCAAGTTCATTGACTATTTGTGCATGATTATAATTCTAGCATATTATGTAAGCAAATGGACTTGGGTACTAGGAAATAGCCGGGTTATGGGGCCATGCAGGCTGGGCTGGTGACAGGAGCTGGTCTCCTAAACCCCAGAGGTGCTGATCTAGTCTTCATCTTCGGCGGCGGCTCCAGAGATGGTGATAGTGCGCTCCTGTGTGTCCCTTTCCAGTGTGTCCTCGTCTGTTTTAACTGTTCTGGGAGGAAAGAGCACGTATGTGTGGAGAATACAATTATAAACAGCTAGAGCTTTTTGGTTTGAGCTGAGCAGCTGATCTTTACCTTACCGCTACTGTCCTGATGTTAGGGTCAGTGTTAGGGTCAGGGTTTGTGCCTGATATCAAGGTTCGTACCTGATGTCAGGCTCAGGGTTCGTACCTGATGAGCACTGTCTTTCTCTCTGTCAACTCTTCCGCGTAGCTCTCTGTCTGGCTCTCTGATGACATCACTTCCACCGAACCGTTACTGGGAGCCCCGCCCAGATCATCTCTGCCCCTCGTCCCCATGGCGATCATAGTGGGGTTAGCAACATCAGGGGTGGAGCCAACAGCAAGGGAGGCGGAGCTAGCACTGATGGTCAAGGCTCCTTCGCCACCGGCGTCCAGGGTCAGGCTCTGGACCATGCTGCTAAGACGGCTGTCCTCACCCTCAATCAGCTTCCTGACAAATACAGAGATGCACGGAACACAGGACAATCAGATTGGTGGCCCAACAATCTCAAAATCTTCCTGCCAAATACTAATACACAATGGTGCAAATATTTCTGGAGAAGGGGGGTCAGAGGGGGGGGGGGGGGGTCAGAAGGGGGGGGTCAGATGGCTGAGCGGTTAGGGAGTCGGGCTATTAATCAGAAGGTTGCCGGTTCGGTTGGCGATTCGATTCCCGGCCGTTTCAAAAGACGTTGTGTCCTTGGGCAAGGCACTTCACCCTACTTGCATCGGGGAGAATGTCGCTGTACTTACCGTAAGTCGCTCTGGATAAGAGCGCCTGCTAAAATGACTAAATGTAATGCAAATGTAAATAATGTCAAATGATGTTCTGTTTTTTATTGTATTCTAAAAATGATCAATATATCTACTATATGTTGCAGAGGTGAAAGAGGTCACATGTAGAGTCAAAGAACAAAAGTCATTTCTTCATTTGACTTTGAAACAATAAATAAAATCCTGAAGACCAGGCCCATTGATCACCAGGTGTATGTGGGTCACCTGTAGGTGGTGATCTCAATCTCCAGCGCCATTTTGATGTTGAGCAGCTCCTGATACTCTCTCAGCAGCAGAGCGATCTTCTCCTTGGTCACCTTCAGCTCCAGCTTCACTGCCTCAATACGCTCCTGTAGGAAAATATTTCACAATGTTGACATGAACTTGAGACATATGCACACACACACACACTCACAGATATGTGAATCGTTATGGAAGTCATTCCTCACCTGCAATTTCTCCTCCTCCCTCTTGAACCTCTCAACTGCATCCCGGATCTGAGACTCTAGTGACTCGTTCCTTGTCCTCAACGACTCCAAATCTCTCTCCCTGTTTAGGATCTACACACATACAGTACGATTCTCTCTGTTTAGGATCAGGGTTAGAATGTTTTGATGATGGAAGATCAAGAAGGATCAAGCTTACGTCTTTCTTGTGACCAGCAATTTCCTGTCTCACACTTCGAACGCTCTGTGCGTGTTTAGTAGACGCGTTCGTGAGGTCCTGAAACTTTGACTTGTACCAGGCATCCATTTCCTGGGACACGAGAAACAGAAACATACTGATAATTAACCCTTGTGTTCTCCTCGGGTCGTTCTGACCCATCAGTCATTGTGACCCACCGTCGTATTGCGACAACTTTACCGCATACAAAAACAAAGTGAAGCATTTTCTTTTAACCGTCGGGCTGTCTCAGACCCCCCACATTGCGAAGGTTAAAAGAAAAGTATTTTTATTTGTTTTTGTATTGGGTAAAATTGGGTAAACACAATGATGGTTCGTTATGAACCTTTGGGTCATGTGACCCGAAGGCAGCACGAGGGTTAAGGACATATAGGGATTTCTGAAAAATATATACTCACATTGACCCGAAAGATAATGAGTGGGTTACTAGCACAAAACGGTGTAATAATGTAATAATCATGCACAAGAAGGGTGTACCTGTAGATTCTTGGCGGCGATGCTGTTGTACTGGGACTGAATCTGCTTGAGTGCGGATGAGAGGTCAGGAAGAGCAAAGCTCATGTCCACCTTGGCCACAGAGGAGAAGATTCTGGCCATCAACTCCTCACTTTCCTGTTGAGGGGGGAGTAAAGTGGCAACTATTTAGACTTCCTGCTTCGTATAGGATACGGTCACATTAGACCAGGTTAGAGAAGAATGCTTCTGTACATACTACAACTGGTTTTATTGTATCTCGGGTCCAGATTGTACCTCCTTATGAACTCTCTGCAGGAACTCCAGTTCCACCTCCAGGTTCTCCATCTGCTTCTCCAGAGTGATGCGGGCGGAGGTCGCTCTGTCCACATCCTAGAACAACAAGAGGCACCATGTTCATGATTAACTGGTAGAAAAGGCAAAGCAGTGAAAGGGAGGAGCTCTGGCAGCGGAGCTCTGTCACTCCGTCTCTCACCGGGCGGAACGCTTCGATCTCCATCTCAGCCTTCTTCCTGGCTTCCAGAGCTTCTTCATATTTCACCCTCAGCATCTCCAACTGGCCGGACATGGCCTCCTTCGCTGCCAAAGCCAGGCCCTGCATGTCAGACAACACACACCACAGACACCTCAGACAAGACACAGCTCAGACCTACTGCTCAGAACAGTTTAGTCGAGAAGTCAAAGTAGACAGGCCCATTCTGAAACAACCAGACAAACTATCACCAACATTAACTGTTGGGTTGAGCACTACTCTGAGCTGGTGTTCACTGACCCTCTGGACTCTCATCTGCTCAGCAATCCTGTTGAGCTCCCTGAGCTGGCCCTCGTACAGCTGCCTCAAGCCCGACGGCTTCACGAAGCGGCTCTTCAGGGCATCAATCTCTGCCTCCAGCAGCATGTTCTGCTGCTCCAGCGTGCGCACCTGAGACAGGAACATAGAGACTAGGTCAGGGGTCAGGACCAGGGTCAGGGGTCAGGACCAGTCCCATCACTTCTAATCACACAGAACCCTTAGAACCTTAGGAGGAGGAACCATGTTGGGAGTGTTTTAGAGAACGTGGATTGTGGGAAAGTGGGCACGAGTTGCACTGAATGATTTAATGAGTTTGTAAAAAGATATTGAGCCACTAAGACAGTAAAGATAAAAAGGAAGGCGAGCCAACAAAAACATTTTAAAGGACCAAGGTTCAAGTCGCTGGGGTGAGGTCTCACCTTCTCAATATAAGAGGCCAGGCGGTCATTGAGGGCCACCATCTCCTGCCTCTCGCTGGAGCGCGTGCTGAGGAAGGCCTGGCTCTCTGCAGCAGCCGCGTCCAGGTCCAGGCTCGGCCCCATGCCGAAGCACAAGGCCCTCATGCTCACACTGCTGCTGGGGCAGATCACTGCCTTTCATTTCAGAACTACTTTTTGTATCATCAAATGTGCCTATACTGTTATTTTCAACATGTGGATTGTGTATTATCAGGATAATTGGTCATATGACAGTATACCCCTAAAGCTGGGCTTCACACACCATCTAAAAGTTTATAGGGTTACCTGGTCATGCGGGATTTGAGGGAGTTGGAAAGAGTCCTCCGCCCGAGGGATCCCCCGCTGCGGCTGTAGCTGGCGGAGCGCGGGCGCACGGCCTTGCGGGTAGGAGAGGGGCTGGAGACTCTCACCTGGAGGGAAGAGGAGCCGGCCATCGCGCCCTCGAAATGACGGCGGTAAGACGACATCCTTTCTGGGCTGCGACTCATTTTGACTGCTTGTTTATCCGCAACGTTACTGAACAGGGGGAAACAGATCACTCACATCAACTGTGAGTGGTGAAAGTGTTTTATACCAAAGTTAGAGCCCTTCCCACTAAAGCAAGACGCACCACCGGCGAAGAATGTCGAGCCTTCCCATCCCAAGGCTGACTGACAACTAAAATATCTATCGGGGCTCCGTAAGTAGTATATTTAGAGGGTTGAATGAGTCTTAATAATTGAATCCATAAACGGAGGTAATTAATTCCCTTTTCTGTGATACATTTAGGGTATCCTCACGCCTTACTCCATAGTGTATGGCGTGGTTCATTTCAGTAAGACTATTTTGTGTTGTTTGAAAAACGCACTAGCCCAACTCAGCTTTAATCTAATTACTCATTGTTGATGGAAAGTTTAGTCTGCTTGTTCATACTGAGGGGAGGGGGGGTTGCATTGAAGTGGCAGGTGCAGAGGGTCGCGTTCTATTGCAGATGTGAAGAGAAACCACGAGTTTGAACTTAGAGAACACATCCCTGCTGTTGTCTGGTCTATGTAAACAAGAAAGAAATCATTTTTGCTATCAATACGCAGGTTATAAAAAAATGTTTTCTAAAAGGTCTATGTGTAGGAAGGTATCTCATATCTTCTTAAAGCCAGACAATCTAGGTATACAGAATTACAAAATGTAAGCAATTATTAACAATGTAGTAGACGGAGTCAAGGGGCTGTTTCATTAGCATTTTTGCTTTCAAATCACCAGACTGAACTTCTAACCGGAACAAAACTTCCGGAACCAAGTATACCAACACGGTGGCCCAGATACCGTTTTGAGCTGCTACATAAATTGATTTTTACACGACTTTCTTATAGCGGTTTACTTCTTTGTTATAAAAAAGTTATTTTTTCCCAACTCCTGAAATATGGCTGGGAACTTCTGGCAGAGTTCGCATTAGTAAGTATCCAACTCAAACATGCCCATCCCCTTACATTGTGTTAGCATGATAGCTAGTTAGCTAGCCTAGCGAACTTGGCTGTGTTTGTTGGTTTTCATCGACTACAACAACACTCGTCCCTGTCTGATATTACCGTACACATATAAATTGTTATTTTAACAATACAAATAAATGAAAACGTGTAAGTATTTCGTAAGCCAGCCAACTAGTGCTAGCTAGCTAAATGGTTTTTGAGTGGTTACTGTGTTAGCGTATGCGTACTACTAGCTAGCTAGCTGGCAAGTCTGAATCCCTAATAATGTGTAATTTGGTCAGAGTCGTGTTTCTTTCAAGACACGTTTACCCAGTCACAGTGTACGTTTAATACAGTTGTACAATAATGTGTCTATCCATCTATCTAATGTGTTCATTATTAAGTATTGTCCCCCTTCTCCAGCCTGCAGTGGGTTCTGGACAAGCAGGACCTAATAAAGGAACGGCAGAAAGATATGAAATTCCTCACAGAGGAGGAATACTGGAAATTGCAGATCTTCTTTGCCAATGGTAACCATAGCAACGCTGCGAGACAGACAGACATGTCACGGACATGCACCATAATATTGGGTTCCAAAGATATTAAATAAAATAAGAATGGATTTGTTTAACAGACGCCTTTATCCAAAGTGATGTACCATTGGTGGGGTTGAACAGATGATGGGATTGATCTGGGGTCAAATGCTCTACCACAGCTATACCCATCCACTTGGCAGGGAAGCTAATGGATCTGAGGTTATAGTGCTCTGGGTTTGACTCCTCATCCTGTGTATTTGGGTTTGACTTGCTGTCCTGTCACAGTCATCCAGGCCCTGGGGGAACACCTGAAGCTGAGGCAGCAAGTCATTGCCACGGCAACCGTCTATTTCAAACGCTTCTATGCCAGGTGAGCTGGTGGCTGCAGTAACACTTAGCTACTATACCAGTTAGCTTGCTGATGACGAGTTGGTGTGTAATATCTCAGTGTTTGCATCTCTCCCTGTTCTCAGATACTCACTGAAAAGTATAGACCCTGTGCTCATGGCTCCCACATGCGTGTTCCTGGCATCCAAAGTGGAGGTAAAACCTCCCTACAGGGGTTAAAATGATTGGTTGTGAGGCTTTGTTTACAGTACATAGGGTAGTGGCTTAGTGAGTGTGGGGAAGTGTTATGTGTTGTGGTAGGCTGCTAGCTTTATTGATATGTTCCTCTGTCTGGGTATGTCTCCCTGCAGGAGTTTGGCGTGGTCTCCAACACCAGGCTGATCTCTGCTGCTACTTCTGTGTGTAAGTGAGACCTGCTGGGTGAGAGTGAGACCTGCTGGGTGAGAGTGAGACCTGCTGGGTGAGAGTGAGACCTGCTGGGTGAGAGTGAGACCTGCTGGGTGAGAGTGAGACCTGCTGGGTGAGAGTGAGACCTGCTGGGTGAGAGTGAGACCTGCTGGGTGAGAGTGAGACCTGCTGGGTGAGAGTGAGACCTGCTGGGTGAGAGTGAGACCTGCTGGGTGAGAGTGAGACCTGCTGGGTGAGAGTGAGACCTGCTGGGTGAGAGTGAGACCTGCTGTGCACACTAGGAGCCAATAGGATGAGTTTTCTGGAAGCATGATGGTCTGAGTGATGTACAGTTAGGTCCATAAATATTTGGACATTGACACAATTTTCATCATTTTGGCTCTGTATACCACCACAATGGATTTGAAATGAAACAATCAAGATGTGCTTTAAGTGCAGACTTTCAGCTTTAATTTCAGGGTATTTACATCCAAATCAGGTGAACGGTGTAGGAATGACAACACATTTTATATGTGGTCCCCCCTTTTTTAAGGGACCAAAAATAATTGGACAAACTAACATAATCATAAATCTAATTGTCACTTTTAATACTTGGTTGCAAATCCTTTGCAGTCAATGACAGCCTGAAGTCTGGAACCCATAGACATCACCAGACGCTGGGTTTCGTCCCTGGTGATGCTCTGCCAGGCCTCTACTGCAACTGTCTTCAGTTCCTGCTTGTTCTTGGGGCATATGACCCGAAGCATACTGCTTTCGCAGTATGCTTCGGGTCATTGTCCATCTGCACTGTGAAGCGCCGTCCTATGAGTTCTGAAGCATTTGGCTGAATCTGAGCAGATAATATTGCCAGAAACACTTCAGAATTCATCCTACTGCTTTTGTCAGCAGTCACATCATCGATAAATACAAGGGAACCAGTTCCATTGGCAGCCATACATGCCCACGCCATAACACTACCTCCACCATGCTTCACTGATGAGGTGGTATGCTTTGGATCATGAGCAGTTCCTTCCCTTCTCCATACTCTTCTCTTCCCATCATTCTGGTACAAGTTGATCTTGGTCTTATCTGTCCATAGGATGTTGTTCCAGAACTGTACAGGCTCTTTTAGATGTTTTTTGGCAAACTCTAATCTGGGCTTCCTCTTTTTGAGACTCACCAATGGTTTACATCTTGTGGTGAACCCTCTGTATTTACTCTGGTGAAGTCTTCTCTTAATTGTTGACTTTGACACAGATACGCCTATCTCCTGGAGAGTGTTCTTGATCTGGCCAACTGTTGTGAAGGGGTTTTTCTTCACCAGGGAAATAATTCTTCTGTCATCCACCACAGTTGTTTTCCGTGGTCTTCCGGGTCTTTTGGTGTTGCTGAGCTCACCAGTGCGTTCTTTCTTTTTAAGAATGTACCAAACAGTTGATTGAGCCACACCTAATGTTTTTGCCATCTCTCTGATAGGTTTGTTTTGATTTTTCAGTCTAACGATGGCTTGCTTCACTGATGGTGACAGCTCTTTGGACTTCATATTGAGAGTTGACAGCAACAGATTCCAAACACAAATACCATACTTGAAATGAACTCTAGACCTTTTATCTGCTCCTTGTCAATGAAATAACGAACTCCCTTTATGAGGGAATAACATACACCTGGCCATGGAACAGCTGAGCAGCCAATTGTCCAATTACTTTTGGTCCCTTAAAAAGGGGGGGGCCACATATAAAATGTATTGTAATTCCTACACCGTTCACCTGATTTGGATGTAAATACCCTGAAATTAAAGCTGAAAGTCTGCACTTAAAGCACATCTTGATTGTTTCATTTCAAATCCATTGTGGTGGTATACAGAGCCAAAATGATGAAAATTGTGTCAATGTCCAAATATTTATGGACCTAACTGTATTTTCTTTCCTTACAGTGAAAACCAGGTTCTCTTACGCGTTCCCAAAGGAGTTTCCCTACAGAATGAACCATGTGAGTACTAGTGTAGTGTTGGTGTGCTGCCACAGGCTACAAACAGGCCCTGCCTCACTTCGTGCCTCCATAGTGATAGAGTACATCCTCCCTGTATCCATAGTGATATAGTATGGTACATTAGGCTGGTATGGCTGAGCGTCCGTGTTGAGCTGCAGAATAGCTACCTCAATGTCACCCAGACGCCACATTCCACAGCTGCTGTTCTCACGGCTGTGGAAAAGCTCCCGTTGCCTCGAGAGATGGTGACCAACTCGGTCGTGAGTGTGTGTGTGTGTGTCCGTGCCTCTCAAGGCCTTGCTAAGTGTTTGTGAAGGCAGCACAAAGTAATTTAGTCTCCACTGAGTCTCTAGGAACCCTCTGGGGCCTACACACACACACACACACACACTTCCGAACTCCTCGCCTGTCCCAGAGGGTCTCATGGTGAGGAGGGATGGGGACAAATGATTCACACTGTTCAAATTAAGCTGGCAGGATGCTGTGATTCTCCAGCATCATCGCACAGCTGTCAAGCTGTTGGCTTGAGCTTTCAAACTCAAGCCAAAATTGCAGGTTTGCAAAACTTATCGATCCTGCCTTTTTAATGCGTCCTGTTTCCTCCTTGTCACCATAGATACTGGAGTGTGAATTCTACCTGCTGGAGCTGATGGTGAGTCCTGACCACCTGACCACCCAGCCAACTGATGTCATCACTTCTGATGCTTGATCATCCACGGATATATCTTCTATCCACATAGTCCTGAAACGCACACATTATCCACACAGTCCTGAAACGCACACATTATCCACACAGTCCTGAAATTCACACACAGGTTCAGGAATAACTCTGCCCCTGTTCCAGGACTGCTGCCTGATCGTGTTCCACCCGTACCGGCCGCTGCTGCAGTACGTGCAGGACATGGGGCAGGAGGACATGCTGCTGCCTCTGGCCTGGTGAGGGGGGGGGGGGGGGGGGGGGGCTCTGTACTCTGTTCCTCTGTACCTGAATGATGATCAGGATGTGGGTTAATCCCTGACCCTGTGTGGGTTAATCCCTGACCCTGTGTGGGTTTACACTAGGAGTCACTGGCAGCCTCTGTTTTCTCCTCAGGAGAATAGTGAACGACACATACAGGACAGATCTCTGCCTCCTCTATCCTCCATTCATGATCGCACTTGGTAAGACTTGGATCCTGTAACTATAGTAGTGAAATGCTGTGGTGTTACGTTAATAGTCTTCCCTCTTCTCACCAGCCTGTCTGCACGTGGCCTGTGTGGTGCAGCAGAAAGATGCCAGGCAGTGGTTCGCTGAGCTGTCAGTCGACATGGACAAAGTAAGAAGATACAGGTTCCAGTGTCTTTATTTTTACGACTAGGGGGATTATTTAGCGTCCAGGGTTCACATAAAATACAATACAAAGGAGAACATAAAACCCTGAAATGGAGATTCATACCAAATGCAAGTAAGCGAATAAGAAAGTGTGCAAAGTACAGGATAGTGCAAGGTATGCAGCCAATGTGCTGCCTGCCATTTAACATATCAGTAGCACTTGGGATGAAGGGAACTTGGAGTCCTTCAGTCCTGCAGACGTCCTACCAGCTGAGGCAGCTGAGCTCCACCCCTGGGAAGTGGGGTTCCAGGCAGCCCAGCGTAGCATCAGCCCTCCTAAGGACCTGCCGATTAGAAACACCCAGGAGCTCTGCATGCCTCCCTGACACCTTGCTGGTCACTTTAACAAGCGTCCTGAGTCTGGTCTTACTGGACAATTCAGGTGTCCTAACCAGGCAGCACAGAAGGTTAAAACCGATTTAATAAACCTTCTAAGAATTAGTCATCATCTCAGAAAAAGGTTTTTGGGCCAATGAGTTTTAACCTTTTAGCTGGATTTCTGTATCATCGAAACCCCAAATTTTTTGTTGTTGAAAACCCACAAGACTGTTCAGAAAATATTAGATTTCAGCAATGGTATCATGGACACAACTGGCTCTGAACTGTTTTCAGCAAAACTGTGTATTGAATTGTTTTCACTAGGCCTGTGTGTGACCTGTTGACTGCGTTTTGATTGGCAGATCCTGGAGATTATCAGGGTGATCCTTAAGCTTTACGACCAATGGAAGAACTTTGATGACAGGAAGGAGATGGCATCAGTGCTCAGCAAGATGCCGAAGCCCAAACCCCCCCCCAACAGGTCAGGCCAAACCTCCGGGCTAAACCTGTCATAGTCTTCTCCAAAACGTTCCTTTACTTGTCTTAAAGTTCCTCTACACTAGTCCTGAGCACTCACAACACAGGCACTAAAACTTTCTAATTGTTCGATTTTTTTTCTTGATTTTGTCTAATCATATACTTTCAATCTCCCTGTGTGTGTTTGTGCCCTAGTGAGAATGACCAGAGCTCCAATGGAAACCAAAACAACTCCTACAGCCAGTCATAGTAAGATGAAGGGGGACTGCTATTGACATCACACATCCACATTGTGACATCAGAGGGAATTTCACACATTGCAGTGCACTGAAGCAACCTCCCCTACCAGACTGAAACATCCATCTCCTCCCATGTGCTGATTCATCTAATAGGAAGCAGGGGTCAAGGTTAGAGGGAGATAGGAATGGGGGGAGGGAGAGAGAAATGGGGAAGAGGAGAGGAAGAGATAAAGATAATTGAAGGAGATGGGGAGAAATGAGAGAGAGAGAGAGAGAGAGAGAGAGAGAGAGAGAGAGAGAGATAAATAAGGTGAAAAGAGGTGGGACTGAAAGAAGGTGTTATAATTACAATGATGATCCTGACTTCCTTGACATGTTTCAGGGGTTGTTATTTGCTCTGTGGGACCAGAGAACTTGATCATTAGTTGTGTGTGTGTCACAACACTCCCATGTATGTGCGTGTGTGTGTGTTTGCAACAATAAGTAGGTGTTTTTATTCCTCAGGGAAAAAGAAGTCCTTAGTTGTGGATGAAGTCCAGTGTGGTGGGTGTAGAGCTGGGAGGTCCAGGTGACATCTTGACTTATACTTCCCCTGTCTGGCTGTAAATGGCCTTACTCATTTTATTCCTTGTTTGCTTTTTATTTTATGGAGCACACGCTCTATGAAAATTATGTAATACTGAAATGTTTTGTTTACTGTGAAGATTACATCAACAGGCAGGGTTCTATGTTGTTTTTCAGTTCAATGATTTTCCTCATATCTGACCAGCTCTAACCCTTACTGGCCAGGAAGGGTCCAATTTATCTTTTCTGTGGATTTGTTTTTTAAATCAAAATGAATTATAGCAAATGTGTTTGTGTATATTACCTGTTGATATATTTTAGTTTGGTGATACTTTGAGAGTTTGTATGTGTGTTCCTGTGTTTGAATGCCTTACAGAATAAAGCTGCTGGATTCAAATGTACATCGGAAGACATCACTTTTCTGTTCAAGCAAGCTGAGCTGGTTAGGGTTAGACTGACATTATGATGTTCTGCCTGATGTGTGGAAAATCTAATTGACTTCTTTCAAATAGATAAAATAGTTATTTAATAATGCAAGACTCCTTTCAAGTCAAGCACATTCTTGGTTAGTCAACAGTGAACTGTTTCTGTGGGGTGACCCGTAGTGCTATGATCCTGTAAAAGGAACACAACCTGCTGACACGTGGACATTACCAAAGCAAGTTAATTTATGAAGAAAAATGTATATGCGGGCCTAAAGAACATTACATTTCGCTCTTGTGTTTAATTCACTGTGCGAATGTGTCCTTTGGATCGAAGTTATCCATATAGCGGTAGTAGCCTACCGCCTGCAGCCACCAGAGGCTGGTACCCATAGGTACGGTCTCCGTGACGTCACTCTCATCCGCGGCAGAGAACAAGAACACAAACGCAGCAGCGGCGAGCGGCTGCGAAGGATGCCGACCCCGCCGCGGGGACAACCGCCAGGCGAGATGGTCCCCCTTTGCTGTTTCCTCGCCGCGTCTACCTCCACAACACCCCAGCACTCATGAAGCCCCCGTCGATGAAGCCAAAACGGGCCAAAGAAAGGCGGAAAGAGGCCAAGGACAGAGAGGATGTTCTGGCGCGTCGGGTTTGCCTGGACGCGGCCGTGTGTGGTTGATCTCGGCCGGAACCAGAGTTTCTCATTCGGTCTTTGCGGCTCCGATGAGAACGTCTCGTTCTACGGGTACATCGTCGCCTATCCACTGCAGGACTACGGCGGGATCATGTCAGCTTTGGGCTCGGACTCATGGTGGCGGAAAACGCTGTATATAACCGGGGGGGCTCTGCTTGCTGCCGCTGCCTATCTACTGCACGAGCTGCTAGCCATCAGGTAGGCTACTGTAAAACCGTAGAGGCGGCAAAAAACAGCAAAATACACCGATGTTTGCATGGTTTAGTATCAGCGTTGACATTAGTTCATTTTAATGGTTTGTTGTGTTGGCTGACCATAATATACTTGAAGCAAATGCTCGCTGAAGTGTGTTTCATTAGAATGGTAAAAATATGATATAATCTCCACGGGTTGGGCGGGGTGAGGGCAGCACAAGCGGAATCGTTTGAGAATCAGGACTCGTGAGGCTGTAATGCAACGGCCCGTGCCCGGTAAAGGAGATTCCATGTTCAGAAGCATTATGGGATTTTTTACATTTAATTACAATCCCATATATTTGAGAGATTCAAAAATATACTAGAGATAGGCTATTGTTTGCAAAGGCTTACAATTAACAATTTCTCAAGGACATACTGTGACTTGTGGGCTGTATGGCAAGCATCCCCGGTGACTAATTTTCTAGCGCTTTCGTTTGTAGTAGGCTATGACCTTTAGGTTACAAATGGCTCACATGAGATAGATAGATAGTATAGATTCGGTCGTAAATCAGTTCCAAAGACACGAATTACTCAATTTAAAACCCGATATATTTTCCGTAGCTCAGTAAACAATAGTCTATAGTCTAGTGTGTTTGGCCGCTGTTGTTTACTTAACACAATCTCAGGTTACCTGCAGCAGTGGCCCCGAGGCCTACTCGCCAAGGACGTTTAGATAAACTACACACCGTCTTAGATCGATGCTGGACTTAAGGTTAGGGTTAGATGATTCACTGTTTTCCATTAAGAACAGGTACAATCCTACTTTGCCAAAATAGATTTTGTGTGGTTGTAATGCAGACGTTGATTGTTTTGTTTCGGGTCTACAATCACAGGCTATATCACATTGCTTATATAGTCTACCCTGGATTTTTGTATTTATCTAAAAGGATAGTAGCCATTCATTTTGTGAGATGAAAGATGCATTTGTGGAGAAGGTAAAGTGAATCGCCTCAGTAATTCAGAACCCACTCATGCGACCATAATTTTTCAGCATTTCTAAAAGTGAACTGCTCCATTCCTGATCTGCCTTATTCACACGTGAGTGCAGAGCCCTTTGGTGACCGTGCTTGTGACGTTTTAGTTGGTAATGTTATCTAGTGCAATGGCTATGTTAGGATTAGGATGTGCTGTGTTTCTTAGCCATGTCCTAATTGCTTTGACATTGCTTTCGTCCGGTGCTCACGGCTCAGGCCTGAGGCAAAGCTCAGCGCTCGTTAGCTACTCAGAGTTACATGGAAGTACTCAGTGCTAGTTAGCTGAAAGTACTCAGTGCTAGTTAGCTGAATGTACTGAGTGCTAGTTAGCTGGAAGTACTCAGTGCTAGTTAGCTGTACTAGTTAGTTGTACTAGTTAGCTGTACCAAGTATGCTAGCTGATCACACACTGAAGGGTGTGCCAAAGACAAGCACACTTTATTTTATTATTTTATTTATGAAGCATATTGCTGTGTTAAGTTTTTGTGTGTACAAAGTAAAAGGAAACATGCATAGGCTATCTTAAGATTCACTAAGGCCACTCTCAATCTCGTCCGTTGCTCACTGATACAATAGGGTGAGTCTTCCTTTCCAAGTCCTGCTTATAAAGATCTTTAGGGAATCAGTTGGTTATCAGCATTGATGTCATTAAAAAAGATCTCATATCAAACCTGGGACTCATTGTTTTGATCCAGCACTGAGGAGTTTGGTGACACAGTTTCATGCTACCATAATAACATCACTATAAACAGACATAAAACACAACTGCTGGGGCCAGTTGCATACACTTATGCAACTGTCTTAGCCTTAGACTGTCTTAAACTTTAATATAATGCTTTTCTTTGGCCAAATATGTAGCTACCTTACCCATGTGTGTGTAAAGAATGCTGATATGGGATATGAAACATAACCATTAGTCAATATGCAAGCAGCCAGTTGAATGATGAATTGATGCTGCTCTGTTGAATTCATAGCCTATATTTGTAAATCTGACTTTGAAAGAGTCAGTGCCTCCCCAGCCACGAACCTCACCGCACGTCACTGCCTCCATGTTTTCTTTTTACTTGAAGTGTCTTATTTTACCCATAATGCAAAGCGCAACAGGCTATCTAAGTCAGTCTTATGTTAGTCACTGATAGTAAAGCTTTATGCAACTGGTAAATGTCTATGGCAAGTCGGACTTAAAGTTGCATTGAAGTCTAAGACTAGGTCTATTTTTATGCAACTGGCCCCAGATTGGTCATTCTCTATGCTTGTCTTACTTCTATTGTGTGATTGGTTATTCTTTATGCTTGTTAAGATCCTTTGGTTTGATTAGTCATTCTCTATGCTTGTTAAACTCCTACTGTGTGATTGGTGGACAGGAAGGAGCAGGAGCTGGACTCTAAGGATGCCATCATCCTGCACCAGTTCTCCCGGCCTCAGACTGGTGCCCCCTCTCTCTCGCCCGCCTGCCTCAAGATGGAGACCTACCTGCGCATGGTCGACCTGCCCTACCAGGTGTGTCTGACAGATAGAGACCAGCCCTACCAATTGTTTGTGACAGATAGAGACCGGCCCTACCAGGTGTGTGTGACAGATAGAGACCTGCCCTACCAGGTGTGTGTGTGACAGATAGAGACCTGCCCTACCAGGTGTGTGTGACAGATAGGGACCGGCCCTACCAGGTGTGTGTGACAGATAGAGACCGGCCCTACCAGGTGTGTGTGTGACAGATAGAGACCTGCCCTACCAGGTGTGTGTGACAGATAGAGACCTGCCCTACCAGGTGTGTGTGTGACAGATAGAGACCGGCCCTATCAGGTGTTTGTGACAGAGACCGGCCCTACCAGGTGTGTGTGACAGATAGAGACCTGCCCTACCAGGTGTGTGTGTGACAGATAGAGACCGGCCCTACCAGGTGTTTGTGACAGATAGAGACCGGCCCTACCAGGTGTGTGTGACAGATAGAGACCGGCCCTACCAGGTGTGTGTGACAGTTAGAGACCTGCCCTACCAGGTGTGTGTGACAGATAGAGACCGGCCTACCAGGTGTTTGTGTGACAGATAGAGACCGGCCCTACCAGGTGTGTGTGACAGATAGAGACCTGCCCTACCAGGTGTGTGTGTGACAGATAGAGACCTGCCCTACCAGGTGTGTGTGACAGATAGAGACCTGCCCTACCAGGTTTGTGTGTGACAGATAGAGACCGGCCCTATCAGGTGTTTGTGACAGATAGAGACCGGCCCTACCAGGTGTGTGTGACAGATAGAGACCTGCCCTACCAGGTGTGTGTGACAGTTAGAGACCGGCCTACCAGGTGTTTGTGACAGATAAAGACCGGCCCTACCAGGTGTGTGTGACAGATAGAGACCTGCCCTACCAGGTGTGTGTGTGACAGATAGAGACCGGCCCTACCAGGTGTTTGTGACAGATAGAGACCGGCCCTACCAGGTGTGTCTGTGACAGATAGAGACCTGCCCTACCAGGTGTGTGTGACAGATAGAGACCTGCCCTACCAGGTGTGTGTGACAGATAGAGACCTGCCTTACCAGGTGTGTGTGTGACAGATAGAGACCTGCCCTACCAGGTGTGTGTGAAAGATAGAGACCTGCCTTACCAGGTGTGTGTGTGACAGATAGAGACCTTCCCTACCAGGTGTGTATGTGTGATAAAGAGACAAAAAAGTAATATATATATATATATATATATATGGTGTCTATGTGTGAGAGAAAGAGAGAGGGGTAGAAGTCTCTAGTGAGAGCCAAGCCTAACCTCTTCTTCCTCCCCCTCTCCTCCTTCTACTTCTCCCCCCTCTTCTCCTCCGTCTACCTCTCTCTCCTCCTTCTACCCCCCCTTCTACCTCTGCCCCTCTCTCTCCCTCTCCTCCTTCTACCTCTCCCCGATTCTACATCTCCCCCACTCTCCTCCTACCCCCACTTCTACCCCTGCCCCCTCTCCTCTTCCTCGCTCTTAGAACTACTTTGATGGGAAGCTGTCCCCACAGGGTAAAATGCCCTGGATAGAGTACAACAGGCAGCAGGTTTGTGGGACAGAGTTCATCATCGACTTCCTGGAGGCCAAGCTGGGCGTGAGCCTGAACAGCAGGCTGAACCCCCAGGAGAGGGCGCTGTCGCGTGCCATCATCAAGATGGTTGAGGAGCACTTCTACTGGTAGGAGAGCAGGAACCACAGAACACCTGGCTAACACACCTGTAGAAACACTAGTGTTCAACACTAACGCGTGTGTATGTGTGTGGGGGGGCGTGTGTGCGGACGTGTGTGTGTATGGTTTGGGTGTGTATGGTGTGTTTGTATGGTGTGTGTGTGTGTGTGTATGGTGTTTGTGTGTATGGTGTGTGTGTATGGTGTTTGTGTTTGTGGGTGTGTATGGTGTTTGTGTTTATGGTGTGTTTGTGGGTGTGTATGGTGTTTGTGTTTATGGTGTGTTTGTGGGTGTGTATGGTGTTTGTGTTTATGGTGGGTGTGTATGGTGTGTGTGGGTGTGTATGGTGTTTGTGTGTATGGTGTGCATACGTGTGGGTGTGTGTGAGCAGGACCATGGCGTACTGCCAGTGGGTGGACCGTCTGGAAGACACCCAGAGGCTGCTGGCGCTGAGCGGCCCACTGAGCGACTCCCTCCGCTGGATCTTCGCTCACCTGACAAGCGGCATCGTCAGGAGAGAGATGTACGGACACGGGATTGGTCGCTTCTCCAAGGAGGAAGTGTACGCTCTGATGGAAAAGGACATGCGTACTCTGGCGACCCTGCTAGGTATGACACAGGAAACACTCTCGCCCTGCTAGGTGTGACACAGGAAACACTCTCGCCCTGCTAGGTGTGACACAGGAAACAATCTCGCCCTGCTAGGTGTGACACAGGAAACACTCTCGCCCTGCTAGGTGTGACACAGGAAACACTCTCGCCCTGCTAGGTGTGACACAGGAAACACTCTCGCCCTGCTAGGTGTGACACAGGAAACACTCTCGCCCTGCTAGGTGTGACACAGGAAACACTCTCGCCCTGCTAGGTGTGACACAGGAAACACTCTCGCCCTGCTAGGTGTGACACAGGAAACACTCTCGCCCTGCTAGGTGTGGTACTGCTCTGTTTACCCAGGTGCATTATGGGAGCACCTGATATGTAATTCAAGGGCAACGGTTTTATATAATGGAATGTGTATTACCGCTGATATCTTGTGGTCAAAGTATGACACTACATCACTCTGATGCTAGAGGAAATAGTCTTTGTCACAATCCCAGAAAGGGAAGAGGACCCAGACGCAGGGTACACGGTGATGGTTCTTTTATTTATTTTTTCTGAATAAGGACAAGGCAAAAATCTTAGTCAGACGGAAACAGGTCTTGTCATTCTGTCAGGGTGTGTGGAGGGGTAGGACCCAAACGCAGGAGAGATACTACCCATCTCCGTGTGAGTACCCTATCTGTTCCCCTGGCTTTTCGAGAATTAACCCTTTGTTGTCAAAATGGCTGCGTACTCCCTTGCATTTGGGTCCTACCCTTCCTCTCACCCTGACAGTCTTATACTATATAACTTTATTTATCCCTGAGGGGAAATTCAGATGTCACTGCAGAACCAATCAAATCAAAGGATCAATATAAAAATATAAAGCATACACAGTGATGATACAAGTCTACAATAACAATACAAGTCTACACAGTGTTAATACAAGTATACAGTAACAATACAAGCATACAGTAATAATACAAGTCTACACAGTGATAAGACTGTAAAAATACAAGTCTACACAGTGTTAATACAAGTATGCATGGCAATAATACAAATATTTGTGGTAATAGATAGATAGATAGATACAAACTTTATTGCCACACAACAATGTTGGTGGTATTCTTTTGTCATAGGTAGCTCAGTACAGTGAGGGGGGAGATGGGGATAGGAAAAAAAATAAAAATAGAAAAAGTCCAGGTCATCTTTGGGAGTTCAGGAGTCTGATAGCAGAGGGGAAGAAGCTGTTATTGAGGCGAGTCATTCCAGCTCGCATAGATCTGTAGCATCTTCCAGAAGGCAGAATTTCAAAAAAAGTCATGGCTTGGATGGGAGGAGTCTCTGATTATGTTCTTTGCACGATTTAAGCTACGCTCAGCATACAAGGAGAGGACTGATGGAAGGTGATAAACAATAATGTAAGAGGCTTTGGTGACCACTCTCCAGTTTCATATTTGTGCGCTGTCAGAACTTCCATACCAGACAGATGTTGATGCGGTGATGAAACTTTCTATGATGGCTTTATAGAAGAGCACCAAATGGTGTTTGTTGACATGAAACTTTTTCAATTGTCTGAGGAAATACAGTCTTTGTTGGGCTTTTCAATAAGGTGGGAGGTGTTGATATCCCATTTCAAATTTTGGCTGATGTAAGAGCCCAGAAATGTAAAGGACTCTGTAAGGGTTATGGGCTGGTCAAATATATTAACTAAGGCTTTGGTGTTTCCTTCTTCTCAAGTCCACAACTATTTCCTTAGTTTTTGAGGCGTTAAGATGGAGCTTGTTCTTCCTACACTATTCTACAGCCCAGTTCACCTCCTTGATGTACTGAGACCCAACCCTAATCTCTTATTAGGCCGATGATGGTGGTGTCATCTGCATATTTGAGCATCTTGACGGAGTGGTGGTGAGATCTCAGGTCATTTGTGTAGATGGAGAACAGATAGCACACAGACTTGCGGCGCACCTGTGTTGGGGGTCAGAGGGCATGATGTTGCGTTGTTGACTTTGACTGTTTGAGTTCTGTTTCTCAGGAAGTCCAGTATCCAGTGACACAGAGCTATGTCGATATTCATGGCTTGCAGCCTGGAGAAGAGAATGAGTGGATCAATTGTGTTGAAGGCTGAGCTAAAGTCAATAAACAGCATACGTGCATAAGTGTTACTTGACTCCAGATGTTGCAGAGTAGAGTGA